>NC_133392.1:4007500-4010000 GCF_047511655.1 Castor canadensis
TTTTTTTTTTTTTTTAAAACAAATGCTGTGTTTTATGGTGGCGCGGCCTTGCCGCGTTACAGTATCGATAAACGCAGGTACACCTGCACTATAAAATCCACTTTACATGAAGCAGGCCGTTCCTGGTTTATAGCCCATTTTCCACCCATTGTTCTCGAGTCATGTCATAGGTGTGTTGTAATGTGCAGGGGAGGTGGACGCCTTCAAGATCAGTTTAACAAAATGGTCTAATTTTGCCAACTTTAGTGCCAAAATCTGGATTGAAAAATGCAGGACTAATATCCCAGTAGACATACGATATGATGTCACTTCCCTGAAAATGGCCAAGAAAAACATCTATTTCCACATCACTTGCACTTACAACATGAATTCTACCTCTTTTTCAATCCCCAAATTACGGTTCCTGTTTTCTAACAATTTTAATGTTAACCTGGTTGACATTTGAACTTTCCTGACTTTTTCTCAGACTCGAAGATTTTATTACATTGCTGGTGGAGGAGGCAAAATTCCATTCCAAATATAATAACACTTTTGGAGCCTGCAAACCCGAGAACTTTTAAAAACGATGCAAGGCAGATTGAATAGTCCCTCTGACTGACGTGTGTGCACACAGATGAGCCATTGAGGATCCCAAGACAGGGCCGTGCAGAGCCCTGCGACAGTGAGGCACCTTTGCCAGGAGGGAAGTGGAACTTTTGTTTTCCCCTCTCCTTCTAAGGGCAGGAAGGTTCATCTGCATCAGTGGGAATCCATGCAATCGAACATGGGATCCTTCTTCCAATAAACAAGTGTTCATCGTGTGTCTATTACATTTGACAATGCTCCCTGGGGACAAGAGATAATAGGCCTGTTGCTCATAGACAAAGGACTTCAAGCAGCTGCCATGTGCCACTTCTTTCTGTATGTGGTAAGACCCTACCCCATGTGAAACTCATGCAGTTCCACTGTCAGACCCATTCTTCAGATTAGGAGACTGAGGCTTAGCTACAATAAATTTCGTGGATGTTGTGGCACTACTGCTGCTGGAGGGCTTGGTGGCTTCTTCTATGCTGCCATAAGCTCTGTGTGTAATCCTGTAGGCCCGCTCCGGGAGCTCAGGCTGCTTATACACGGTGTAGATGAGGTAGGTGTCAATTGCAAAGGCAAAATTACTCAGCAGCAACTGCTGAGGTTCCCAGCCAGAGCTCATGGCCTGGTCTCAGACATGCTACATCATAGCCAGATGTGCTCTCCTGCAGCTCACTCCACAAAAAGGGAAGACCCAGCCTGGAGATGCTCACGAAAGTACTCATGGGAAAACTCTGCAACCGAGAGCAGAAAACTGCAGGGCAACACCAAGAGGTAAAAATGCTCGCTCAGAGGAATGCAGAAGTCGCTGAGGGCTGGAGGCCTTGGGAAGGTAGGCGTTGGATGGAATCCTGAGCAGCCGGGGCTGCACTGACCATGTGGTTCTCCTAGATTTGTAGTTCTCCTTCATCACTTTCTCACCCTTGGCTCTGGCCAGACTGTTCTGCACACTGCTGAGTGATGGAGGTGTGAACTGGCTTGAACTGCTATAACTGCCTCCTCCTCCACTTATACACACACACAGGAACACACCAACCTGCTAACATACACACGCACACGCTCTCAAACACACGCGCTCACACACACACTAACACGCACACCAGGTTTGAAGCCCATTGTGCCAAAATTCGGGTTTCAAAATTCAGGACCTAACATCCCAGGAGACACATGCTATAAGGTCACTTCCCTGAAAATGGCCAAGACAAGCATCTACTACAGAACATAAATAGAGCCTTCTTTTCATTGTTATGTTACACACATGTAGCCTAAGCAAAATATTGCCAGTCAACCTTTAGCTAGGCACAGCTCCCAAACAAATCCACTGGGTCCTGTTCCTCTCTCACAGGGACATGGGGGTGGGGGCTGCTGGACTGCCCTGAGAGTGCAGAGCTCCAGACTGGCGTTTCTTGTGTCCATGGGGTGCAGGGGAGAGACTGCGGGTCCCAGGGTCCACTTCTTGTCTTCTGAGAGGTGGTATAGGATCACACTTGCCCATCCTTCAGATGGGGTAATAATATCTTGTACTGTTTTGGAAGCTCAGGAGGCAGCCTGGCATCTCTGCCTTCTCCATCAGTTGTTCATAGAAGTGGCCAAGAGAGGCAGAAGGATGCTGTATTTATGGAAAATAGCTACTGACTTTCCATCCAGAAGGGTGGCACATTTCTGGCCTACATAGGAGGCAGGACTGACCTTGTAACCAGGCTTCCCTGCAGCCTTTCTAGGTCCCCTCAGCTGTAGTATGCGGCTCCTAGAACAGTGTGGCCACTGACCCTCATGGGATCTGATGTCCTGGGTTGCGGTCTGTCATTAAGGTTTAGTCTCACTCTGAGGATGTGGGGTCTTGAACACAATGACTAGTCATGTGTGTTTGCATGTAGGAAAATCGTAGTAAAATCAAACAAATATGTAGCTACCTTTGGTGGAGTTGAGAAGT
>NC_133392.1:4315000-4505000 GCF_047511655.1 Castor canadensis
TCCACTGCCCTCAGAGGGCCGGGGTGCCCTGCTGTGCGCTGTGGTTTGATCTTTATCTTCATGGGGCTTCTTGGCCCCTCTCCAGTCAACGGCTCAAGCACAACTATGAACTCTAGAGAGAGATGCGACATCCACCAGCCTTGGAACCACGCACCTTATTTCACAACAGTTGCTGCACCAGGACCAGGGATCAGCACACAAAAGCAGATTGGGGTACAGACTCCCCATGAACTGCCAAGAGGCAGAACTGGAAGTCTAGGCCACCTCCAACCTAGGGCAGATGGGGCTTGCTTGAGTAAAGCACCCCACTATGGCTCTCATGTCTTTACCTTTGTTCCCACCCATCTCCCTGGAGCTGAGCAGCGCTTCCTTCCCTAGGCCACTATGAAGGATGCTGGGCGGCCAACTGAAAACACGATTGCCTCTTAAATTCATGGTAGCATTCTAGAAGCTTCTTTCAGACATAACCCCTAACAGAGTTGTTGGGTGACGCTACTTTGTGCTTGCTGAGAATGGCATCTTATTTTAATCAGAGTAAAAGTATTTTCTTCAAAGATAGCTTTCTGACTTTTACGATTATAAAGAAATACACGCTCATTAGGAAGCCATCCAGAGTCTGCAGACCCCATGGCTAATTTTCGATGTATGTAATTGCAGTGTTTATGTTTTTTGTGTGTGTATACAAAGAAGCAAGAATGCGAGGAGGGTGTAAAATGTTAACTGTAAATCTGTATCATTATTTTAATGGCTACGTAGTATTTCATTTTGTGGATGTTTAATAATTAGCTAATCAGTTCTCTCTTATGTGATATTTCGGTTGTTTAACTTATTTTTCCTTTTATAAACAACTGCTTATTATATTCCCTTCCATCAATTCCCTCATACTGATAAGTGGAAGCAAAATTAAAAAACATTCACAATGTTAAAGTTTTTATATCATGCAACAATTTTCTTTGCGAAATGTGTAGACATTGCTCTCTGACACTTTTAGAGTATCTATTATCATGTATCATATTATTTTAATTGTGTGGATTTTGTCTTTAGTACTGTTTCATTTGGCATATTTTAATTTTTTCCAACCTAATAGGTATCCATGGCATCTCGTACACTTTCATTTTCTGAGTGTGAGTGAATCCTGGTATCTTTCTTCTCTTGTCCCTTCTCCATCTGTCTGACCATTTCTATACTTCAGAATAAAACTTCCTGCTGATCTGAAACGAGCATTTCTGTTTAAAGCTACTATCCCCTCCTTTGGGCTGTTGCTTTACCATTCTTTCTAATCTTTTATGAAATTTGCATTTTCTTGCAGATTTTTGCTTTTCATTTGCTAGTCCCATTTTTATTTTTTTTTATTTTAGCTTCTTTGCTATAGATGTGGTTTTCCTCCTAGCTATATCTTTCCACCATTTTCCTTCTTGCAATGTCAGCCTCTGGTTTAGTCTTACAAGTCCCTTTGCTTCCCCAAGATCATTCACTTATTTCTTCTACTTCACTTGGGGCTTGATATTTTGTACTGAAGCTGGTGCACATCTGGACTCAAGTTCTGTGTGTATTATGAGGACTAAGGTGCTTTTGGCCCAGAGGGTGTCCTTATTGGTACAAGGCAAAGATGCCCTTTCTCATGAGAAATAAGTGAGTACATGATTTCTCAATGGTGATAATCAGCATAATTTTATAAAGTAGATTATTAAAAGAAAATAAATATTTGTAATTACATAGTGTTTCGTGACAACTAAAAGGACTTATAGTTAAATTGGGAATTCAGCAGTATTATGATAAATTAAATAGCAAAGGACATAAACGACAACATGAAGGGTTTACTCTTTTTTTTGGTGGTACTGGCGTTTGAACTCGGGGCCTTGTGCTTGCTCGGCAGCATCCACATCCCCGTCTCTATAATGCTTTGTTTATTTATTGTTTTGGACAGAGTCTTGAGTTTTTGGCAGGGGCCAGCCTTGTACCACAATCCTTTTACCTAAGCCTCCTTTGTTCCTGAGATTACAGTCCTGCACCATTATGTCTGGCTTCTGGTGGTGAGATGGGCTCTCACTAACATCTTGCTGGGGTTGACCTCCAAATGCAATCCTCTTGATCTCCGCCCTCCAAGTAGCTGGGATTGGAGGCATAAGCCACTTTGTGTGGCATGAAATGTACTCACTTTTAACCAGGATGCTAAAATCAGCAGGTTTGTTTAGTGTTATTTTATATATATATATATATATGTATATATATACATATATATATATATATATATATATATATATATATATACTTTTAAAGTTCATCCAGAGAACACAGCAGCAGTCAAGGCTCCATTCCATAGAGGTGCTGGTCATACTTGATGTTGCTGGATTTACAAGCTCTTTCCATACTTGAACTTGCTCTTCCTCCCAGAGTCTTAATATCCTAACTTATGTTTGAATAAGATTCTTCACTGTCATCTGCTTGAGATTCTCAAATACATCCATACAAAGCATGTATTTGGAGTCAAAGTCAAATGTAGGTATGAAACCTTTCACAGCAGTGGAATGACCCATGTGTAAGAAAAAGGCAGCCCTTTCCCTATGCAGTCCACACCTGGACAACTTGTGCATCCCAACACCACCCCTGCACTTACAAATGCCTACTAGTGTCCCACGTCACTCAGTAAATGACTTGTCTGTCACATCGATAAGAAATGCACCAGAAAGCACAGTCTGGTGTTGGAGTGGCTCAAGTGGTAGAGTGGCAGCTTTGCAAACTTGAAGCCTGAGTTCAAACCTCCGTCCCACCCAAAAAAAAAGGAAAAGCAAAAGAAACACAGACTGAATTGTCACGCATACTTTGGCACAGTTTTTGGATCCTTTGCTAATCTATAGTTTATCCAATACATGGCACGGTATGCTCCCCTTGTTATTCCAGTATTCATATTTTTTCAGAAATTTTCTGTTATTTTATATTGAACTTAGAAATCATTTTATCCATTTCTAAACCTCTCTCACACACAAATACACACACGTGTGTGTGTGTGCAAATCATGCTGGAATTTTTATTAGGATAATGTCTAGCACAAAAACTACTTTGGGTAGTATTGTCATTTTTATAATATTAGGTCTTCCTGAAAACATGGGCTACCTCTCCATTTATTCAAATCTTCTTTTTTGTCCCTTATTAGATTTTTATGGTTTTTTTCATATACTTTTCCTTTGCATTTCTTGTCAACTATTCCTAGGTACTTTATGGGTTGGTTATGCTGTTGTCAATGGAATTTTACATCCATTTTATTATCAAAATGATTGTCATTGGCATAGAAGAAAGCAATAGGTTTTTATTTATTCATTTTAAACTATATGTGTCACTGAAATCTTATTTTTAATAGAGTGATTCTTTCAAATTTTTCAGTTTTCCAAATAAACTGTTGTTATTTTTAGGAAATTCTGACAAATCCACTCCCTGTGTGCCAACACTGTGCCTTTCCTCTTCTCTTCTGATTCTTTGGTATCAGGTTAGCACATCCTACACAACCTAAAAGAGCAATGGTGGTAGTGAAGGAGCCCGCTGCTGTTTCAGAACAGGTCTACCCCACAAAAGAAGTGGCTGTCCATCTCCCACAGGCTCCTTTCTTCTCTAGACCTCAGGGGCCAAGCAGTCCCTGGCTGCAGGACTCATGGTGTAGGAGTCTTGGTGACCAAGGAGCCCCAGGTGCTGACAGCAGAGGCCAAGGGGTGGGAAAGAAAGGAGCTACCTCATTTCTCAAACCATCGGAGCTCAAGGTCCCTCCTGCTCCAGTGAAGCTAAAGGGTCCCAAATGCCACCTTGGCATTGTGTTGGAGGTGCTCCCACCCAGCAGCAGTAAGGGGAGCCAGAGGCTCCCCAGTCCTCAATGGCAGACATGGAGAGGAAGCAGGTGAGCCCCAGGGGTTGCGTGTGCTCTGTGTCAGTTCCTTCAGGTTCTCTGTCAGCTATGCCATGGTCTCTGCTACACTGTCCATTGCCTCCACTCCACCTTCATCCACAGACACAAAAAACACCCACTGTGCACCACGCCTTGAGCTAAGCCCTGGGAATGTAAAATCAAAGTCAAGTTCTCCCTGGCTGGTAGAAGAGGGCCACCCTCTTCAGAGGCCACCCTCAGGCTTGCTTAACTCTCTCAACAATTAGGGAGCAAGTTCACCATGCAGTTGGTAGACATGGCTTAGGATATGATCTAAGGTATCAGAAGAGGGCCAGGTGGAACGACTGCAGAGACTTTACCTTCTGGTGACTGACCAGGGCACCAGAGCATTCATGTCCTCATCGAGGTACAGACACAGCTGAGCTTGGATCCTCTCCTTGTGGGTATGAACTAGAGAGGCGGAAGCTTCAGAGACTGTGATCTTTACAGTCTAACCTCGGTAATCCTCAGTCTTCACTGTCAGGTGGGTTTTAGGTTTACCATTTGAAACCTCAGTTTCCTATGCAACTGAGTCATCTCTACTGGTCCCCAGTCTAAGCTCTGTATTCTGGTTTTTCTGATAACCTCCCAAACTCTCTTGAAAACCTAGTGAAGAGGGTGCTAAGAGGGATTTGAAAAGCCGAGGAGCTGTCTCTTCCTTGCCACTGGAGTTTGATTCCAGGCAACACCCAAATTACCCTGCAAGTTGCTTTTTATCCCTACAACCTTGTTCTTTTAGCTAAGTACAGACTAATGATTGTGAACGGGATTAAAGCCCCTTATTTTAAAGAAAGACTACTTCCCATTTGAATTACTTTTAAACACACCGCTTTGCCTCTAATTTCAAATGAATAATAGGCTTAGAGCAGACAACAAAAGACCATTAACCCCGTAGATACAGTGTATCAGGAATCCCGTTTTGGCAGCCGGTGGACTAGAATGTTAGAGATGTGCTAACGCCAGGCTGTTTTTCTAAGCATCATTATCTGGAGAACATCTTTTTTGGTATTCAAATACGAAAAGTGAATTCTCTCCGATGCCCATTGAGCTTTTGTTCTGCCCTAATTGAAAGCAAACCTGTACTTAGAAAATGATCCTTACAGATGTGTAAGGTTCAGGTTGGGTTTAGAAAAAAAATTAATCATGTAGTTTTCTTTTGGTCAGGGAACAATTATCTTAGACAGTAGCTTTTATCTTGTTGTTTGTCCTCCTATTTCATTTTTTGTCTTAATAATAATTCAGAATAGAAGAGTCATTTTATAAACCCAGATTTTGCCACTGAAGCTAGAAACCCCCAGGGAAAAATCTGTAGGCAATGTGGGAGGCATTGGAACAAAAAAGCCTGAAATTTTGTTTTTCATTAAACATGTGCTTTTAGAAAACTTCTGACCTTTATAAATACTTTAATCTTTTTTGGCTGTGTCAGTAACAAAGGTGCTCTCATGAAAATGCAGGGAAGAACAAGCCACTTAACAGAAATAGAAGCAGGTAAAGACAGTAGGAAGAGAGAGGGCTGGAGTGTCTAGAAGCGTCTGGTCTCAAGGGAAAAATACCCACAGCACCTGCAGCTGGGCTCGCCAGGATGCTGCAATTCTGCTTTTCTCTGTGGCCAGGCAGGTTGTGGCTCTTTCCAAAAACATCAGGCTACATAGGACTGGTGCATTCCTGTGCCTGCCCAGCTCCTAGAAGAGGGGCCAGAGGTGGTAGAGAAGGCTGGGCTGGGCAGGGCTGAGCAGCTGTCTCTTCTGGGCTTTCAAAAACTCCTGTCAGCTGGCTACTGACTTCCTAATGCACACTCTTCTAATTCTTAATTAGAGCGACATAGCTAATTAATAAGTTTTTTCCAATTATAAATTAACTTAGGATCAGAACTCTGGCTTTGCATGTAATTTCCTATAATCGCTAAAGCTACTGCAAAAACATACCTCCTGCCAACCGTAACTTTTTATTTAACAGAGACAGACAAGTTCTCACTGGGTTTACGTTTTACAGCAAATTATCTCTGTTGGGATTTATGAAGAGAAATTTAAAAAAATATATCAGAGTTTTCTCTTCCCCCTCCCCTCTTGTCTTTCCTCAACACAAAGACATCCTTAAAGGATAACTTCCTCTCCGAGACTTAAAGGGAATTTGCCTTAATATTTTCATGTTATTGCAGGGTAGGTGGGAGAAGAGAAAGAACAGGTGATAATTCGTTTTTGTTCATAACTGTTACCACCTTTTCATGGTGCCTGCAGAAATGATTTGGGAGGTGCTGGCATGCTGTTCATTTATGGAGAGACACTTATCTCTTTAGTAATGAAGCAGTGTAATTAAAGGTGGGCCTGTAGACCAGGCGCCAGCTCTGGCGACATGTCACATCCTCGGCTGCCACAATTCCTCCGTGGTTTATCAAAGACTACTCCTTTAATATGGAGATTACACTTATGTACTTGTCTGAACTTGAAAGGCATTTGCCTAATTTACTTATTAATGAGATGTAAATCTATTTGTGTGGCACGTCACAAGTTTCCCCCGAAATCGCTGCTACTTAACCGGTGATAAACCCTATGATTTAAACGAAAAATAATACATTTAGCTTTCCACATTCATTCTGTTAAAAATTGATATCGTCTATGTTAAATTTATTAATATTGCTTGCTGTCATTCAGTTTGCAGCTCTTGCTGAAATATGACTTGACAGCGGCCGCATTAAAGATGTATGTCATTGTATTCAACAAAGATTAATGAAGCCCGGTAAAAATAGCTGTAAAAGAGAAAGTGATCCGAATGTAAAATCAGTGAATTAAATGAGGCCGCGCATAACATTTGTTAATATGCATGAGGAGGGAGCAGCGAATGAAAATGTCTCTATGCAAAGTTCACTTGGGAATGTTTCAATATTGTCTGGCTAGCCCCCAACTCTTGAAGAGTGGCCCGATGGAGCCAGCAGCTTTCCACACAGACCGGTTGTGCCTGGGCCAGTACCCACCCAGGGGCAACAGGCAGGAGGCACAAGCAGGTAATGGTGAGCAGCCTCCGTGAGTTTGTGCTGTTGGCTTTCTCCAGGTCTTGCTTTGGTACTTCTTTCCCCACAACATTTGCCTGGACTGGCCTCCGACTATAGGAAGGAAAATGAAGTCAGAGAACTTCCCGGCTTTAGACTCCAAGTTCAGGGGCCATGTCAAGTCTGTGCTGGGTTTGGAGTTCCACTGCAGTCTAGAAAGCCTTCATTCCCCCATGTCCTCCAAATGCAGAGTGAGGTTAGCTAGCACTCCATGTTTACAATGCTTGGACACTGCTGGGTGAAAGACACACGAGTCCATCTCTTCCTGGTTGCATGGAAGGAGCTTGGGTCCTGGAGGCTTCACCCCTGCTGGCGCATGTGTCATCTGCTAGCACGCTGAGCCTGTTCTGTCGCTGGCACAGTGAGCTGAATGATTGGGTGGTGCTTTCTTTGTACTATTTGGAGGGGATGATTTATTTCCACAGTTCTCATTATAAAATACTGCTGGTGTCATACCCTGCCAGGTTAAGACTTTCAAATAAATTAACAGTGACAGAAAATTGTATGCAGTAATCATAATATAAACCTGGCATGTTTATCAATCAAGAAGGTGTTTTGATAGATTTAAGCCATTAAATGAGAGGCATTTCTCTCCGAGGTTTGCCCACATGGAGGTCAAAAGCTGTCCAGAAGAAACTATTTTAAGGCATTTTTTTTGTTTGGTTTTAGGATTTGCTTGGGGGTGGGCTGGTAGTTGTTTGCTGTGTGTTGGTTTTAATTAACTCAGTCAAGGGCAATACAGTCACTCCTGTTGTCACCTTGCTGCCAGCTTAGAGGCAGTGGGGGCTGGGTGCACACATATTGAGGGTGACATCCCATAGAAAGTGCTGCCTAGAGCATGAAATTTCCCAAAAGGGCGAATACAGGTGTTCTTGCTCAGAACAGTTTAGGGGGATTGTTGTTCGGCAGCTCAGCAAATGTCAGCCTGTTCTCAACAGGTAGTGAGAAGCCTAACATTCCCCAGGCTGTGTGCAGGCACACCAGGCATGGGGGCTGAGCTTGTCCTTCCTGTGAAGGACAACGGGGCTCACCCTGACAGCAGCTGCCACTGGAGGGGGCAGCAAAAGTGACCATCCTCCCTGGCGAGGTTCACCCCAGGTCAACATTTGGCTACTGTTTTAAGCAATGATGACTTGAGGGTGATTTAGATGATGAAAAGTAGTAAGAGGAAGCAATGTAAAAGGAAGTTGGCTTTTTCATCTGTTGGGGACCCCACCACATAAAATCAGGTTTCCTCTCCTTTGTGCATGGCCCCAACCCCAGTTCACTGTTAAGCTCATCATCTCCAGCAGGCTAGAATCTGATGGGCCTCGGGGTCACTGGAACTCCAGATGGCCTCAAGGAGAAGCCTACATCCTACAACTGAGAGGCCATTCAGCCTTACCACCTGCAACTACCTGAGGATGCCTCCTTAGCAGCATGCTTCCCTTTGGAGGGGTCCTGTCACAATGGACCTCTGTTTCAGGATCCTTGCTGTCCCCCTCCACTGCAGTGGGACACCTGTTTGTGGGGTGCATGGGTGTCCCTGATCACATGCACTGAGGTGTCAGGGATGGCCCTTATTGAAAGCAATTCTGGAAACACAGAACCAGGAGAACCAGGAAGGCCCCCAACACTCCCAAAGTCACTGGCCATTGGGTCATGGAGTCTTGGGACTGCAGGGGCCTTACAAACTCACTTTTTATCCTTTCCCCTACCTTTGCAGTCCGAATCCTGGCTAGGCTGTCCTTTTAGACTTGGGAGCAGTCTGCTAAGACAAGAAGACTGGTGTTCTTCTGTGGAAAGTGAAGTAATATTGGGTCCATACTTCCAAAGCCCAGAAATGGAGGAGGGAAGGTGTTACCTCTCCAGTTAAAGCCAACACTCTTTGAAGTTGTGGCCTTAATTTGGACCAATACACCACAAACACACACACACACACACACACACACACACACACACACACACACACCCTACACAAGAGCCTTGTGTTTTGAGGCAGGTTGAATGAAACCAGAATGCCCAGGTATTTTTAATTGCAGTTCTCAATATTTTTTTCTTCCAAATGGCTTCCAGGGAAATCACCCAAGTGGACAATTGTGGGCTTTGGTTGTCCAGTGCAAGTGGATTATTGAATTCTGCTCACTCGCTGGCTGGCCAATCCCAGAAAAATGGTCAAATCATAGGTAATTGCATCTGCAGAAACTTAAAGGCCACTTGAGTCCCCAGCAGGCCAGGAGTCTCAGCCCTCACTTAGCTGTCCCTTCTCCAGCATGAAGCCATGAGGAAGCGCTCCCTTTTCCCTATGAATGAGTTGGTAACACAAACTCCACCCGCCACCTTCTAAAGTGTGATGGCAAACTTAATGATTGTCAGCTGGACAAAGACTGCAGTGGCCACTTCCCTTAAAACCCAAAGATAAGGAGACTAATATACACTCACCTTTAGAGATGCACCCAAGGACACAAGTAAATTCAGACAGAGATCCATGGGCCATTGCTCAAGGCCTTGATCAACCAAGTCTTCAGGGGACTGGACCAAGATGGAGATGCTGCCTTTCATGGTGCCAGACAGGTTTAGGAGTCAAGAAGAAGGAGGGTGAAAGTCTGAGAGATTTCCCTGTGTGCCTTAAGCTTGAAACATAATCACCAAATTGCTAAAGGAATAAAGATACGTTTGTATTGCTTGGATTTAATGTTCCTTTTTAGGGAAAACATTGGCAACTGTTATTCATGTAACTAACCTCTGAGTCATTAAGTGAAATGACTTTACCATGTATAAATTTGCCTTAACGAATTCAAGCCAACTGCAGAGCAGGTCCTTCTCCATGAGAAAAAAATTCCTATACTTTGGAAGAAAGGCAGCTATAGGGACTGTGTCAACAAGTGCCTCAGAAGGATGGGTTTTGCACGTTTGGTGTGGCTTTGTGGTTAGGACATTAGTGACCAAACAGAGAAATGTCTATGTGCCCGGCAGATGGTAAGCCAGCCCAGGAGAACACCACCATCTGCATTGCAAAGAAGGCTGGCAGTGTCCCCTCCCACACTGTGCCCAGAGCTGCCAGCCTGCCCTGAAGAGTGGCCACTGTCCCTCCAGCTGATTCCAAGTGAGCTTGGGGTGGGTGGCTGGGGACTGCCACTTTTCAGGGGCTCTAGATCTTTCCACCAGAGTGTGGGAGGGGAACAAGTTAGTGACCCATACGGATGCTGCATTACCAGCTTTGATTTCTCCTTTTACAATTTTAAAGCTGTAAGAAAGGTGGTCGAGTGAAGGCTGACCTATGAGAACCAGGCTGCCTTTTCTCTTTCTGAGCTCAGGAGTACTGCTGCTAGTGAGGCTCAGGAAAACACAAATACGACAGGAGCTATAAAAACCAAGGGCCGGCGCATTGCCATTTTTGGCTTGTGTGCATCCATGGTCCCCCACAGCAGCAGCCACTCTTCCCCAAGGTCAGGACCAGGTCGCCAGATGCAGGATATGTGCATCTTGCCCTGGTAGATGACCGTCCGGACAATGGGCAGCACTCATGAGACAGGTCACTACATTTCTAAGCTAAGCACTGGTGGGACAACTGAATAATGGTTGGTATTAGTAGAATTTATTGGTCCTGAGAAACCTGTGGAATAAGCAGATTCTGGCTCTGCTGTCCAAAAGGTATCTTGAACTAAAGAACACATGACTCAGTCAAACCTGTAAGGACAAATGGTCGACCAGACACCTTCTTTTCCTCTCAGAGAATTAATGTGTCACTCCAGTTTACAACTGGCCATTCTGTTTATTCTTTCAACGACTCATTTTACTAAACTAGAAACCCTGCAAAATATGGACTGGACCACCACCTGCATAAGTATTGCAACCCAAGTCTGCTTATAAATAGTTCAAGGTTGAGAGGAGAAAAACAGTAATTGGATGATTCAAAAATTATAGACAGACATGCCTCAGGTGTTTGGAATTCTGTAGGCTCAGCTCTTTACTACTTTTATACTTAATTTATCTTCCTTCTTTTATGTCTTTCTGAGACATAGCCTTATAATATATTTAGAACTCATGTATTTTATTTCCAAATATTTACATTCTCTGATTTTAAAAAACTAAAATAATCACAGAGTTTAAAAATAAACATTTCAGGATATAATCAGTGGGCACAAACAATTCATTAATAATTAAAGTCATGGGTCAGACATTTTGTGTGATCAGGATCAACAGAGACATGCATTTTTTTAAGCCCCAAAGCAGAAAAAAAGAAATGTAGGATCTAGCGATGTCTAGAAATGACTGGAAGGACTAGGAGGCACACTGGTGGGCACAGCTGTTAGAAATTGGGCCACCAGCCACACTACTCATTTGATTATAGGAAAACTTTTGGGTTTTTTGTTTTTGTTTTTATTCTTGCTGAAGATGAAATTAATGGAAAGTATGTCTCAAAATGGCATGTTCTATAAAATTGATAGTTACTGGTTGCAGAGGTTTCTCCATCATTTACAAGAAGACTTTTCCCACATGGTCACATTTGGTCTCCCATTAGCCAGGTAAAGTCTCAATGCTATAATCGCCAAGCTTTCTTTCATAGATAGACGGGCTAAGACTTAGATTTTAAAATCCAAGTACTCACCTCTGTTATTAGAACAATATCTACCAGAATATTGAGTAATGGAAAATTAGCACAGTGCAGAGATGGCTGGGCTGCCCTTTGCAGACCTGGCCTGGAACTGCTGTCCTTGGCTGGCCAGTTTAGCAGCCTGGAGACAATCTCCCAGTAGCATCTGCCCCAAAAAACTGTGAAGCCACTGAGGGCAGGGAAGGTATCTTCTCATCTCATACCCCAGCACCAGCATCCTGATTGGGTCCTGGAGCAGAGAGCCAGGTAAACCCATGACAGTTACCATCCCAATCCTGGAAGGAATCAACTGCCACCCTTGTCTAACTTTCTTTTCATCCTGTTGCTCACAACATCTCTTTTCCCCTGGCTGCTCAAAAAATATAACAATGCAAACTATTGTAGATTCTGGTTAGACTGGCATGCTGAAGAGTTTCCCTATTCACCTCTCTGTGAAAGTTGCTATGAAATTATAACAAATATAAGAAATATTTCTTGGGCACTTACAATGCATCTTATTTCACCTGGATCATCTCTCTGGAGCCTCAAAATAGCTCCTTGAGTAATGGTCTCAGCCCTACACATGTGATTTATTCTTGCTTAGAAAGTTATACATAAATTTTTCTGATTAGACTTTAGTCTTTAACTCCTCCAACATTTTAAATAAAAATAATCTAAACTAGATCCTTAGCTCCAGAAAAGCATAAGGTGAAGTTATTCCATAAAAAATAACTGACATAAAAAATAACTGTGTAGAAGACACAGCAGAGCTCAGTTGATATTTAGCACAGGTGCCAGCATTTTTTGGGACAAGCCAACAATGAAAGATATGGCAGGCCAATCCCATTGCCCTGGCAATATGCACTGTTGAAGAGAGAGGTCCCAAGGCAGTCTGTGTTCCCCCTTCTCCTTGGGTATACCACCAGAGCCCACCTGAAATCCCAATTGCTCTGGAGGAGATGACCAGATGGGCCATGGAGGGGAGTGGTGGTGGTGGACGGGACCCTCCTCAGTGTCAGTTTTCTTTGTTCTTCCCACCTTGGCCACAGAGTCCAGTTGACAGGACCACAAGATAAAAAGTTCTGGATCTTGAAGGCTCGATTAAACAGCCTTCTTCAGTCCTCCAGCCCCTACTCAATTGGGACACAAGGGAAACACAAATTGACTCCTTGAAGCTGCTGAGATGGGAAGTTATCAGTTAAGATGTCTTACCTTGTCGCATTTACCCTGAGACATTCAAGTAAGATTTGAGCCAGGAAGAAGGGCCCATGGGTAGAGAAAACTGTCCCCAGAACATAGCAAAGGACTGGTGAACTGATACCAAGATATGAGCATAACTTTACCAAAATTATGATCAGGGATACATGACATCATATGATGTCATGTCTGCACACACAGTAGCACATATGCCGCCATGGTGCTTCACATAGTACAGAGTAGGCCGTCAGAAAATGCTTGCTGAATAAATCAATGCTCGTCACATGTTCCCACTCACGGAGCTCTGCTGATCCCACCAGGAGAACTCTTTGAAGGGCTTCCCCAGCCCTCGCTTACCTGCATGTACTTGGAGCCTAGGAAGCACCGAATGACTGAAGTTGACAGTGGCCACCACTCTGTGCACTGGTAGTTCCCCACCCAGGTGCAGAGCCTTTTCAATGGGACACCTGCTTTGAAGGATGATGTCTTTGGCCAACAATTTGAAAGCTATCAACTGTGAAATGTGGCCAGCCTGCCCCCAGCAGTGAATTGAAGCATATGAAATCCCAGTCTGACTTTTTATGACCATAGGATTCACGTCTCTGAGCAGAGGTGTGGGGCTGCCACTTGAGGTAAACCACGCTGGCTATCTCAGCCTTTTCAGGTGGTCATCCCCCTGCTTCCACTTGCGGGTGAGAGCAGGTGAGTCTTGGGCCTGCATTTATACTTGGTATTTGGTGACAAATCATTTTTATACCACTCATCACCAGAAGAAATCCGGACTATCCCTTTCCCCAGGAAGCCTCTTGCCAAGCTTCAAGATCCAGGATGAATGCAAACCACATTTCCAGAGGACGTGTCCTTTACAGAAGTTGGGTCTCCAGTTCTTGAGGCTAACAGTAACAACAATACCATCCAACGTATGTGCTTTTAATTTACAAGGCCTGTCACTTTTATTACTAGTGCATTTAGGCCTAAATCAACTCCGGAAGGACCCACCCATGCTCTTCAGAGCTAACAGCTGAGGCTCAGAGCAGATCAGAGTTGTCTGAGGTCACATGGCCAGGAGGAGAGGAGCTAGAAGGTGACCCTTTACTTACAGGCAGGTCTTCCTGAAGATGGCAGAGACTGGTTTCTGTGTCTTCGTTTGAAATGGTGCCTCTCTTTTAGGTAAAATTGGGTATTTGCCGAAGAATCCCAAGACAATTTTGACCACACCAACCTGTCCCTCAGGCAGCACTGTTCTTCTCCTAGAAGCCCTTCCGAGGAACAGGGGCTCTCGGGTTGGCAAGGGCTCACCAGACTCCCCAAGCCCCTTCTGAGAAATCACAATCCCTGTCTCAGAACCAGAAGCTGGTACAGAATGAAGACATTCTCGGAAGACTGCAGGAGAGAGGGGAGACCAGATAAATGACTCCTTGTCTACCGGGTGGGTCCCTCCAGGGACTGTCACAACTGGGGAGAATAGTCCCACCCAGGTCCACCCTTCCCAGGCAGCCCACATCCTTGATTGACCTAAGAGGGCACAAAGGCTTGGCTTTCTTTGTCCCACTGGGGACCAGTCTTGAGCTCCATTGCTTACCCAGGTGGGTATCTACAAGGATCCGGAGGTCTTCCTGCATCACAGCTTGCCTTCATCCTCTGCTGGGCCCTGTCTGCTCCCCACTCTTCCTTGTCCAAATATTGGTCCCAGCTTCCCTCCCTTCCTACCATCCCAAATGCACCTCTGAGTCTGCCTCCAAGGCCCCAGCAAGGTGGGGAGGCATGTCTCAGCAGTAACCCTGGATGAAGAGTCCCCTCACCCTGGTTCAGAAGGACAAAGGCACCTGCTCTTTGCTTCTGGCAGGAGAGAGAACTGTCGCTGTCCTCCCTGGCCAGGATCCACTCACACTCAGTCACTAAGTGGCCCAGAGACTCATAACTCACCTCCCCCTCCTGCTAGCTTGTGCACTGACTCGGGGTGGGGGGATTTTCTCATTTCGGTTTGCATATGCTGATGCCCATATTAAGCACTGCCTGCGTTAGCAGCAAGCTTCTGCTTTTGCAGTAAGAAATTCATCAACTCCGTGGCCCATGGAATCTGAGAGAACAAGGAGCGACCATGGGTGAAACAGGGGCAGAAAAAAATTCCCACTCAGCCCAGGGTCCTGAGAGCTGTGCCCTGTGCACCCACAGGGAAGGAAACTTGAGATTGTTAAAAAGGACCGCATATGCTACCTGGGTGGAAAGTGACAAAAAAGGAAAGTGTCATGTGAATCTGGGGCTGACTTCCAAGTTCTCTGCTCATCCCTCCTGGTTCCAAGTCCTGAACTCAGCCATCACGGTGTCACTTCCCCTGTGGATTCCAGATGTTGGCTAGAAGGGGCTCTGGACATGCTGGAGCAAGCAGATGCAGGGTACCCTAAACACAGAGAGAAAGGAACAAGCAAGGTGGTGTTTCCTCCTTTGCCACCATTTTCTTCAATTTGTCTCTTTGCCAAATCAGCTATCGTTCTACATTTATTTACAAATAACAGGAAAGGCCAGGGGGGTCAGAAGAAAGGTCTCGCAACTGAAAAAGAAAGACTTTGAAAGTAGGTAACAGCCACAAAATCTTAACCAAGTCACTGACCATAAAGGAGCCCTTTGCCAGAGTTGATGATCTGTTAAACATGGGCACTCAGCAGCTGAGCAAATTCCAAGGACATGTGCCCACGCAGGTGTGACCCTGAAAGACATTACCAGGCTAAGTACAAGAATTTCTGCCCCGTCCAAAATCTCACCTCTTTCCTAGGAAGCATGAAAAATGTTCTCCATGGGTGAGGGAAGGTAGATGCTCTTCCCCTGAAAATAATCAATGAAAACGGAATTTCCAGGTTCCACCTGGGTTAAGTCCTTGGAGGACAGGGGTGCTCGGTATATCAGTGAGGAGGACAGTGCTGAGTTAACTGTGTGAAAAGAGACCAGTGTCACCCCTTGGTTAGCATGGTCCCATTACATTTTATGATATACTTTCAAGGAACTGGTGGGAACAATTGATTCTTGTCCTTACATTTTATATCAAAGAAGCTCCATCGGTGGTTCAGGTCACTGAAATCACAAATGAAGTGAATTTAATGGTCCAAGTTTGGTCCCCAGAGATGAGTGTGCCAGTTACTCAGGTTCAATCTTTTGGCAGGTTTTTGTTGATAATAGGCTTGAACAGATCCACTTTTAGAGAAGGAGACAGACCCATTGAAGAGCTGGTTCCTAGACAGCAGCACAGTCCAGCCTGTCCCCAGCAGCATCCCCTGGCAGGTTACTGCAGAGGCCTGTGTCAGAAAGCCTCCTCACTCCACATTAAAAGGAGCTTATCAGTAGGGCTTACCCCACCACTGCATCAGCTGTAGGTCTTTGCTTAAAGACTTACAGGCAAAGCACTTAGAGTTCCCAGCCCAGTGACATTTGCAGCTCACTATAATTTATTGAATCTCGTCCAAAGAGCAAACACAGGGTGGCGTTTTAGTTGGGTTGTAAATGTTTGCTGTGTACCAGGAATAGAAAGAAAAGGTGAGGCAGGGACATGGAGAGAGATTGAAGGAGACAGAAAAAGAGAGAGAGAGAGAGAGAGAGAGAAAGATGTGGAGATGTAAAGATGCAGGAAGAGAGACAGGGTGATAGCTCAGGTCCCCAGGCCCGTGGAACTCAACGAGGTGGCAGCTGCTTCATCTTCACACTTGGATTTGCCCCACATCTAACCCCGGCTCCCTATGCTTCCTCCACGCACAGCTAGAAATACATACTCATTTGCCAGTTTACCTTGGAAGCCTGCTCGTTCCTCCCTCGCTGGGCTCACCTGCAAGCCTGGCTCAGAAAGGGCCCTGTTGCAACATCCCTAAGGAGTCCAGGAATGTTCTGTTATTATTCCATAGCCAAAAGATCCTACAAGGAATGGAGGTGGGGCAGAGAAATGGGGGAAGGCTGACGTCATCTTGATTTATAAACAAGATCAGCTATTTCATAATGTGAAAAGAAATAGCTTGATCATCATTAGCCATTTGGGAAATGCAAATCAAAACCACAATGAAATATCACTCTGTAACTATCAGACTGACTAAAGTCAAAAAGCAGTGATGCCCTCAAACCCTGACACAGAGGATCAATAATTGGGTCACTCGTACATCATGGGACATCATGGATGGTAGTACAGAATGGCAACAGCTACTCCTATAGCAGTTTGGGAGTTGTTAAAAACTAAACATGCAATTACTATACAACCTGGCAATTTGACTGCTGGTCATCTTCCCACAGAAATGAAGATGAAGTCACACAAAAACTTGTACATGAGTGTTTCCAGCAGACTTATTTACAGGAACACAAAACTGGAAGCAACCCAAATGTCCTTCAGCAGAAGAATGGTTTCACAAAGGGTGGTACAAAGACTATTATTCAGCAATAAAATGATACAAAGAAATAAAGCAAATAAATAAAGTGAAATGATTTGGATGAATCTCAAGGGAATTGTGCTGGACGAAAAGGAATTTTGTAAGGTTGCATACTGATAGAGCCATTTATGTAACAAATGACAAATCTACAGAGATGGAGAAGGGGTTAGAGAAGGGCAGCAGGAGGGAGCCTAGAGCCCTCTGTGTCGTCACTGTGGTAGTCATACGTGAGTCTCACTCTGACACATTTGCTTAGACCTTAGACACACGACTGCAGGTAAAATTGGTGACATCTGAAAAGCTCTGTGCATTGCAGCCAAAGTAATTTCCTAGCTCTGATATTGTCCTATAGTTGTACAAGACACTGCCTTGGGGGTAAAGAGTGACAGATGCACACCCAAAAAGTGCCAGTCCCATTCAGGATCATGCTGAGCCAAAGGGATTTGGCAAGCAGATGGGTGAAGGGGATGCCAAAAACTCCCATGGGAAACATGGCCTCTTTGGGCCAAGAGAAAAACAAACACATTTGTGGGTGAGCACAGCAGAGAGATCTCAGTGCAAACAGATCCTGGTTAGAACCATCGGATCTTCCTTTAGCCTCCCCACCTGGTCAGGCACCTTCCCACAATTACCTTTCTTTATTCAACTCAATGTAAGAGAGTTTAGGTTTTCTAGTTTCTTTGGGTCTTCTCTTCCTTATAAGGGCTCCCGTGTCCTGGAAAGCTTAGATTAAATTTGTATGTTTTTCTTTTGTTAATATACCTTACAATTAAATTCTCAGGCCAAGTGAGAATGACACGGGGCCACGCCTGGTAACTAACGCCTATTATACCAGCTACTCATGAGGCAGCGATCAGAGCATCAGGGTTGGAGGCCAGCCTAAGTAAAAAAGTTAGTGAGACCCTATCTCAACAAGTAAGCCAGCTGTGGTGGTACATAGCTATAACGCCAACTATGTGAGAGTTTATATAAGTATACTATATAAGAGAGCTAAATAAGTAGGAAGGTCAAGGTCTGAGGCTGTCCCCTCCCCCTTTTCTGAATAGACCCTATCCAAAATATAACTAAAATAACAAAGGGGCTGGTGGAATGGCTCAAGTAGTAGGGTGCCTACCTAGCAAGTGTAAGGCCCTGACTTCACCCTCCAGTCCTGCCCCCAAAAAAAGAAAAGAAAAGAAAAAAGAAGAATGAAATCATATCTTTTCCAGGAAAATGGTGGAATTGGACACCACCATGTTTAGCCAAATAAGTCAGACTTGGAAAGAGAAATAACTCAGGTTTTTTCTCATGTGGGACCTAAATTTTTTTTAAAAATACATGAAAGTAGAAAGTGGACAATTTGGGAAGAAAAGAGAACTGGCAGGAGGAGGAAGGAAGGATAAAAGGGAGAAATAGGGGGTGAATATGACCAAAGTACATTATACACATAGATGAAACTTTCACAATGAAACCCATCATTTTGTACAATGAATATGAGCTACTGAAAACTTCATTTACAAAAGCAAAAGTTCTTAGGAGGACAGAGATAAAGTTTTGTCCCTTCTACAGGATAGGATATCTGAAGCAAAGGGTATGTGAAACCTCCTTGCACACTTTTCCTAATTACTTGTGAACCTATTATTCACTAAAAAGCAAAATGAATGGATGAATGAGAAGTGAGAAGAGAGAGGAAAACAGAGAAGACCAGAGAGATTGAAAGAAAGAAAGAGGAGGAGGAGGAGGAGGATGAAGAAAATGGAAGAGAAGATGAGAGGGCAGACGGGGGAGATCAGCAGGTGCACCAGGACCTCATAGCAACGACTTCAGTAAGCACGTCAGTTTGTTCACCACGTGGTAATTATCAAGAAGCCATCATGTAATTACTAAAACAGGTCCTTGATAAATGAGTCATTAGGACAGAACACTTGGTTCTGATAGGAGACAAGGATTTTGGTAAAGAATTATTGAACTAAATTTCATCAAAACCCATTACATGCATGTGTGGAAATATCACAATGAAACCCATTTGTACACTTAATATATGCTAATAAAAAAGTGAAAGGGAACAAAGAAGGAATTCTTGACTGAGGACAACATACTCGTGGTTCACTCATCTATGGTGAGTATCTGGACTGGGGGAGGGCTCAAGTGGTAAAGCGTATGCTAGCAAGCATGAGGCCCTGAGTTCAAACCCCAGTATCACCAAAAAAAAAAGAAAAGAAAAGAAATCTATGGTGAGTGTCCTATAGGAGAACTCTGCTTCTTAAGCCCAGGTGCTTGAGAATTTAAGACTGAGTTGCTATGATGCCTGCAAGTTGCCTTCAGATGGCTTCACAGAGACATAGAAGTCAACTGTGGCAAAACACAGATACTTGCTGAATATAGGTGAAGGCATGTTGGTGTTTAGTATTGTATGTTGAGTTTTCTGTGCTTGTGGATTTTTTCAAAATAAAATATTGGGAAAAGAGAAAGAATATTCAATTCAGTTTTCAGAGTGTTCTTCCAAAGCAATAAGACATTCAATAAAGAAGCACAGAGTGAATTCCAGGTGTGTTTCGAGGCTGGGTGGATGTTTGCCTGGCTGGATGTTTGCCTGGCCAGCCACAGGGCTGAAGCTATAGACCCACTTCCAAAATCCTTTTCCATGTGTTTCAGGGGCTACAAGCAAACAGGTGACACAAAGTGCTTGACCACTGCCAGCTGCTAGCTGCGTCTTTGCTGCTAATACAATCTCAAAAGCAAATATATTACTACTTGGGCAGAGTTTTGAAAATGTTGGAGCTGCAAGTCTTGAGCTGTTGGCTATGAGCTCTTCCTGCCTCCCTAAAATCAACCCAAAGAGCTGCAACCAACACCTTCAAAAAACTGGAAAAAACACAAAATGTTAGGGGACTTGATTCTGCTGAGGTGAGTACTGTTCTGTGAAACTTTTCTCAATCACATGTCTGGGTGTTTTCATGTGTCCACTCTGGGTATTGACGTCAAAAGGATTAAAATGAACGATAAAGTGTATACTGCAGAACATATAAGTGCACTTAAATAAGCAGATTAATGACTTCTCTCACATTTTAAATTTACTGAATTCTCCTCTGAATTTAATTTCCCAAGACCCAATATGTTCATGTTAGCATATTAAATATTGAGTTTGAAGCTTCTTACAGAAGTTAAATGTGGTGATGTTTATAAAAGTACTTTGTCAACTGTAAAGCTGGTCCAGATGTGAGGGATTCTGCCGGGGAGAGCTGGGACTGTTCTAAAGGGCAGTATTTTCCAGCCCTTCTCCCCACCAGGCTTTGTCAGCTCTAGGCATCAGAGGGCAGGGGTCCAAGGGTACAATCAGGAGGCTGGGCCCCAACTCTCCAGCAAGTCACCCTAGTGTAACCAGTACACTTCCCAGTTGATCTTTTTTTTCTGAACTCTGGTAACTAAACCTTGTTGGCAAATTCCAGGTGGAGTACCGGCTTCAGGGCTGCTTCTCGTGTCATAAGCTTAGCCTGGCCCACAGGCATCACCAGGTTTGCTTGGAGGATTTGCATTTGCCTTGTCCTCTCCATGGCCAGCATAGTGTCAACCAGCAGGTGCCAAGGTCAAGTGCATGATGCCAGCCATGAGTGGATACAGCACACCTGGTCAGATGAGGACTTACCTTCGTCCATAATGCTGGGTGTGCATTGTACCAGGTCAGGGAGATGGAGGTGCCCCTAGGATTCCAGGCAGAGGCCCCTGGGGAGTACTGGTTGTCTGGGGAGACTTGTGCATGTCTCCTCTGAGAGGTTGGCTTCATCTATCTCTCTACCAGGCTGCTAGAGAGCAAAATGATGATGCTTGTCACACTTGACAGATGGGAAGACCACAGCTTGGAGGAACCAAGGCTATTCCTGATATCACGGAACACATGGAGGGTCAAGTTTAAATCAGTGGCTATTGGATCATCATAAGTCAGTTGTAAAAAGCCAAGATCTGGACACCATTTGTAGGTGTCATGGGTTGGGGGAGGTCAAGAGTCTGGTGTATCCACCTGGAGTCAGATGGGTTTGGAAACATAAACACAAATCAGTATTATGACCACAGTAAGAAACCTCAGAATGGAATTTCTCACTACATTCAGAAGATGCTAGGTTCGCTTGTACCATGTTGGTCATACATGACCTCCTCGGTCAACAGGCAGGGCATACACTAGACCCATCTGAGACAGAGAAGAAAGAGGCAATCAAAAGTGACTCACGATCACAGAGCTCACCAGCACAACGCCAACACAGGATGGTGTTCTCCCACCAAACAGCCAGAGGAGCTCAGCGCAGGTTGAGAAGCTCTGCAGACCTGAACCTAACAGCCAGGCTCCTGTGTCTTTGACACTTGTTTTCCCTTCTCCTTGAAGTCTAATGCATGAATTCTTGGGATATGAAAATGCTCAACAATGTCACAAAATATGTATTACAAATGTGCTTTGGCTCAGGCTTCTGGATGTGTATGCACAATTCAGCCTCTGTCCTGTTCCTCCGGCTTCCAGTTCTAGGCATGCAGGAGCATCAGCATTTTGTTTTAAATTGGTGTGGTTAGGGGGGAGAAATGACCCAAGCATTGTGTGCACATATGAATAATAAAGAAATAAATAAAAATAAATAAATTGGTGTGGTGACACCTGGTCATGAAGGAGGCAGGTGCAAGCAGCAGAACTTCTGCCATGCACTAACGCAGAACGTGAAGCTGAGGAAGCAATGTCTCGCTCACATGGGGGAGGGGACGTGTCTTCAGGTGTTGCAGAATTCCGCTGGGCTAAGAATGGCATCTCCACACCTAGCATCCCTGCACATGTCGCAAGTGCTCACAACTGGGCATGCCTCAGTTTCTTCACAGTCTGCCTATCCCACGTGGGATTCGTACTGGTTTGGCTCATCTCTGCTTATGGGTGAATTGCATTTTGGGAGATGAACATAGTTTTTGCTGACTGTGGTCCCATCTGAATAATAGCTAATAATAGTACTGGAAGGTCACAGAGGTTTCCTGGGAAGCAGATATGAAATGCTCTGGCTTTTTGCCATACAAAACGAATCTGACTTCTCTTATGGGATAAACTCACTTCAATTCAGAAACTCTTTTTGTGCAATACCATTTCCTTATAGTGGATTAAATTTGAGAAGGTGAAAGCAACACGCATTTTTTTTGTGTTTATCTAAAGCCTTCAATGGAAGTGAACTTGGTGGAATGGCTCCCCTTCCAGATCACGGTCAAGGCCGTGCATTGCATGGCTGTGAGCCTTGGAGTCCTCATTTGTGACTGCAATGAGGTCACAGAGGCCAGGGGCAGGACTGCCCCTCCCAGCACCAGTGCCTCAGCTTCCCTGCAGGATGGAGGGCTCTCTGCTGAACATGTGCTAATTACACAGTGGCAGGAGGCACATGGGTGCACCCAGACTCGTGGGCTGCAACTCCTCTGACATTCATCCTTGATCTCTGTTTTCCAAACTTCACAACAAAACTTCAAGAAAAAACTATTAGCTGCAAATTAGATATTCTGGTGGAAGCCTAGAATTATTTTTCAGGACAGAGGGCTCAATTTCCCATTCTCAGGTGTATGATTAAAATCAATTAAATCCCTCTTCCAATGTCAGCCAGAAGATTCTCCTGACAAATGAAATTATGCGAGGAAAGTGTTCTCTCCCTCTTCAGCCCCTTCTCAGCTCCCTCTCACCGCAGAGGAGATCAAAATGCTCAGCTCGGGGATTTCCGAGATATTTTCCATAAGAACAGGAGCAATCCCTGGACCCCTCTGTAAGTAGACGAGGAGGTCTCAGGTGGCCAGATTTCATGGCCTCTGCACATGGAGATAGACTCACAACTAACGAACAGGAAAGGAGATGCTAGGTGTGGAAATTTAACCATTCAGAGGCTGAGCCAGGCTTCTTTACATAAATTAATGTTTTCTTGGCAGGAATAGGAACTGGTCCGTTCAGATTCAGGATGTAAACTTTGCATGTCTTTTTTACCCAGAAAACAATCTTCAGCACATTTTTTTTTGTACTGAGCAAGCTCTGTCTTATCAGCCCCTGGAGGTCAATGGTGGATTTTAACCCAACAGAGGAACATATCGCTGCCTTCTCACCCTCCACAGGGTCTGTGCGGCTAGCACAAGGCAAGGGAAAACAGAAAGCAAAACATGCAGGTGGAAATCAATACTTGAAGGACAAAGAGGTGTTCAGATGTAGCTCCATGCTACCTTCAGCAAATTATTTACCTCTTAATTTGTTAAAACATATGGGCTTAGGTGTGACTTTTGCCCAAGAGACGTTCATCGATATTATATGCTCGCTTGCTTTGACTTTTTTCCCCCACGGAGGACTGAACAAATGTTTGCTGCATTCCGGAATTTTCCCTCCCTCCCTCCCTGGCTGCTTGTTTCCTCCTTCCCTACCCTTGCATGTTGGTGAAAGTGATGCTGCTGGCGTTCTCTGCTATTCCAGCCGAGGGCGCTGTGAGCTCCTGACCCCAGGCTGGGCATGTTCCCCTTTGGTGCTTGTTGGCCGACTCTGGGCACCCCCACCACCAGCGTTTAGCCCTTTTTTGCACCATGGCTACCCTGGTGATGGTCCAGAGATGCTTGCTCCCCATGCCACCTCCTCATCAACCATTCTAGGTCTTCATCGAAGGAAGCCCCAGTCAGCAGGGCTGGCCCAGAGGCCAAATTACTGGCTCTGCTCCCTGTGCAGCCTCATTTCCTACTTGCTCACCACCCATCAGGCAGCTGGCCACACCGCCCTGTACAGGCCAAGCATGTCCACTGATATTCTGAACTGTCCTTTGTGACTGCAGTTCCCTCTGGGTGCCCAGCCTCTGGCTCATCCTGAAAACTCCTGGCCTTCAATGCAGGAGACATCCGTGTGTAGAGGTGAGGTGTAGAGGCTCTGGTATCAAGCTGTGAATGGCTCCCAGCTCTATGCTTACTGGCTTTTACCATGAACCTGCAACATAGGAAAACACTTGACCTTCCCAAGGCTCTACGTCATCCTATCATGGCATGATGTCTGCCTGTCCACATGGTAGATCTAACGTTAACAAGATATCCGTGTGGGCTACTATGGCTGATTTTCCACTAGTACCACCAAAACCCCAGCTGCCCTGTCCTCTTTGACGTCCACAGGCGTTGGACAGGTGGGTATATCCTCCTCTAAGCAATGGTGACAGAGCGCTCCTGCATGTCTCTAGGCTGGAGGCTTCTGCAGGGTAGGGGTCTTTGCTATACACATATATTTTATTTTTATAGTACAGGTGCTTGGCACCTGGCTAAGATCATACAAACTTTCTTTTAAGGGAAATGACCAGAAGAACACCAAACTGTCTGAAATTTCCAAACTTCGCTCATGAAACAGGAATCATCAAATGTCCTCCAAATTTCCCCACATTAGATTTGAATGTTCTAAGAGTGTTTCCTCCAGCAGAAGCCTGGTCCCGCCATATTTGAGGGGCAGATTCCAGTCCTCACTCTGCACTACAGCTGGCTGGTGAGTATGGGAAGAGCCCTTCTGGTGGGAGCTTGCTCTGTAGCAAGTAGTCAAGGTCACTGCGCCTGGCTAGACAGAGTGTGAGGAAATGGGAGAGTAGTACCATGAGATGACCATCTCCTCCATCCTGGTCCGACAGTTCCTCCAAAAAACCTTCCTACTCCAACCAAAGTGGCTGCCACAACCCAGCCCAGCCCTCCTATGTCTTGACTGGGTCACATCAAGACCTCCACCCATTTCCTAAAAAGCTCTTTAGCCAAACTCTTTCCCCAACTCCCTAAATTATCTGATCAACAGTGATCCTGAAAGTCTCTCCACCTTCTCATTTTTGCTTTTGTGTTTCTTCCACCGTGGATTTCCTTTGCCTGTATATGAGGCGCATTTGTCTTTTTTGCAATCTCATGGACTTTAAACATATTCTAAAGATGTGTTTGCATATTAATTATGTAAGTCCTCCTTGGCCATCTGACTTTGCCTGTTCATAGTGCTGGAGAAAAATTTTGGCTTTTAATTTTTATGTAGTTAAACCTTTTGTTCTTTCCTTGTTGAGCTTTTTACTATTGGCTAAGTATTTAGAAAGTCCTCAGAGGTCTAAGATCATAAAAATATTTCCTGCAATGTGAGTCAATGCCCTGTATAGCTATCCTTATCTCAACCAGCAAAACCCCTTGTTCCTTCCTATTATTGCTTATACTCTCTCTACAACAAAATTAGAAATAAGGGCAAAATAGTTTCTGCTGGGTATTGAGGTGGAGGGAGAGGGAGGGGGTGGAGTGGGTGGTAAGGGAGGGGGTGGGGGCAGGGGGGAGAAATGAACCAAGCCTTGTATGCACATATGAATAATAAAAGAAAAATGAAAAAAAATATTTCCTGTACAATACTGTTCAGATTTGTTGACATTATATATGTGTGTTAATCTTTGTTAACTCGGTTTTATAATAGCATTATTATATTTACCTGTTGATTTAAAATTCCTTTGTCCTTTTTAAATTGTGTGTCTCTCTGTCTTTAGAGTTTACTTGATCCATTGATATATCCGTTGTTTATAGTGCCATGCCCTGCTAATGACTGCCTTTTAATAATAGCTTTGGATTTTCTCTTCTAATGATCCCTCTCATTCAACAATTTCTATGTGACCCTTGAGTGTGTATTCTATTCTGCAGGGTGGGTTTTAGAATAAGTTTGATTAGTGCCCCACTCCCCCCGACTTTCATGAAAAAAATGAACACAGTAAACATATATTCCACAAAGTGAAATCTCAAAGCAACTGTTCTGAATGAAAAAGAAGGAAACAGTAGCATGGAGTGTATGGCTCCACCTCTGTAAGTCTGAGGAAGGGGAGGAAGCTAATCTTTAGAGGCAGGAAGCACAGTGTCCTGGGCCAGGACTAGGGAAGAGGGAGAGGGTTTTCAGAGGCGTACCTGGAAACCTTCGGGAGTGATGCATGTCACGATGGTGACACTGACATCCGTGAAAACTCACCACCTGCACACTTCAACTCTGTGCAGCTCAGCACATGTCAGTTAGTTCTCACTAGAGCTCTTAAAAGAGATTTCAGACCTAGAAAAAGCCATCACCCATGTAGAACTGAAGACTCCATAATATGGCCACACAGGGTTTGCACCCTGCCAGATCAAGCCTCAGCCCCCAATCAGCTTTGTAATTTTTACACAAAGACACTACACCTTTCTGGTTAATTCTGCTCCATGGTGCAATATGTTTTGAGATTGTAAATGGGTTATTTTTTCTTATTATATTCTCTGCTGACTATTCTAAATGCATAATAAAGTGTATTTTAACTTTAAAAAAATTTTATTTTAAGGGCATATACATACTTCTTATCAGAAAATAAACACAAAAGCCAGGCTCCAGTGGCTCGTACCTGTAATCCTAGCTACTTGGGGGTCTGAGATCGGGGGCATTGCAGTTTGAGGTCAGCCCTGGCAATATGTTTGTAAGACTCTCATTTCCAGGGAAAGAGCTAGGTGTCGTGTTGCAGGTCTGTCATCCCAGTGATGGTGGGAAGCCTAATATAGTAAGATCACAGTCCAGACTATCCTGGACAAAAAGCAAGACCCAACCTCAAATACAACCGGGGCAAAAAAGGACTTGAGTTATGGCTCAAGTGCTGGAGTACCTGCATGGCAAGCACAAAAATCCCTGAGTTCAAATCCAAGGATTCCCCCAAATAAAACAAATAAATAATAAACAGATAAACATGACAAAGAAAATCTTGCCACTGTCCCTTTGCATCATTGCTTATACAGATGATAGATGGAAATATAATTTTTTACCCAAACTAGGATGCTTTGTACAGTTTGTGCCATCTCTGGAGCATTATGGCAGAGAAGAAGGATGGACTCAAGTGTTCAAAGCCAAGCTAGGGTATTTACCACCCAGTGACCCTGGTCCCATGGATCTTCATCTTCACACCCACTCACTACTGTCAGATGCCATCATTTTGCCTGTTGAAGCAATGGTGTCCCTCCTTTTCATCAATTTGTATTTCCTTGATTGTCAGTGAGCTTGAGCATTTGTCTCTCATCCCACAGGTACTTACTGTCCACTTGCTGGATGTTCGGCTCTGTCCTCGGTCCTGGAAATTCAGGAGTGAGCAAGGGATACAAGAAGTCTGTTGATCTACCCCCAGGGCTCACGGTCTCCTGGGGGCAGGCTTTATCTTCTATTCTTTATCTGCATCAGCAGTGTTAGGCATTCTAACAGAAATCATGGGGACAAGGTAGAGGTGGAGGGTCGCAGTGGGTAGTTCAGGGTCTTGGGAAAGCCTCTCAGAGAAAGACTGTGGGACATGGAAGTCTTAGGAAGAGCTTGTAGGCAGCAAGGCCTTGGAGAGTTCTGAGCCTCTTGGAAAGTGGCGGGAAGTGATTTGGGACAGGAAGCAGGGGCCAGGCCTTGGAACATCTTAGCCATGGTGAGAACCTTCTAATTTTTCCCCAAGGGGGACGGGAAAATTGCAGGGCTATAAGCAGAGATATAAGCTACACCATGTACGGGTGTTTGTAGTGCTCTGGGGAGTCCGTGCAAGAATTCTGTGAGTCCTGGAAAGACGTGGCTGAGGGTTGGAGTCCATGGTGGCCATAGAAGACAGGTTGTGAGAATCCATCCACTTCGGTTATGTGTAGAGCTGAACCAACAGTATTTGCAAGGATGGAAAGGAATGTCCAAACAGGAGTTGAGAATTACTATCAGATTTCCGACATGGAGGGGCAAAGTCTCCTCCTCTCTGCCTCCTCTTCATTACCATCATCTGTTTCGATCTTGAGGTTTTAAAAAGCCACATTCATGAGAATTTTGCTAGTTTCCCCATTTGTACTTAACCTTCTTCATTTACCACTTAAAAAGCTGTGGTAATTTTTAGACCATGAGGTACTTTTTCACCTGACATGTAGGTGAACGTATGGGTTATGATTTTGAAAACTTTTAGAATGAAATAGAAGAAAATCTTCATGTTGTTGGATTTATTCTTAAAATAGACGTCTTAAATGGACTTAAATGCAAATAAAGTACAATGTAGGAACCAGACTTAGTCTTTCTATGAGGGTAACTATTAGGTTTAGTATCATTAATTTAAAATCTATCACTTTTCCCAGTCCTGCCACCACCATCATAAATATACATACATATGTATATATAAAGTAGTAACCAAAATATGATTACCCATAAAGACTTTCTGTTTTGGTCTACTCTATTTTTCTATCTCTACACAAACAATAGTCACTATAATTTAGTAGATCTCTATAACTAATGCTTTTTCAAAATTATCTCCACCATTGGCACTTAACAAACTAGTCAAAAATTCTTATAGAACTTAAGTTTCCAAGGAAAACTGCCCTTGGAATTGTTATTAAAATTAAATTTAATTAACTAGGGATAATCATCATTTTTTGAAACTTAGTCTTCCTTCTGTGAACTTTCTTTTTCATTTCAAAATATTTTTGTTACTGCACCTCTGTTGTGCTGGGGGGGGGGTCACTGTGGTATTGGCATGTGCACTATTGCACTGTCACCAGATTTAGCCCCACGTTCTCTCTCTTTCCCTGTACCAATTCCCCTTATTTTCAACAGCGCTCAGTGAGTTTTATTATTTTGTCTTCATGCATAGACATAACACATTTTGGTATTACTTTGAACTTTCCTTCTGCCTATTTACTCCTCAATCCTTCAATATAGTCTTAAATGTTCCCCATAAACGTCCTACGAAGCTTAGATTCAAGTTTAGGCAATATATAGATTTCATTACTACCACAAAATGGATCTAATTTTATCTTATTTGTAATTACTTGTTTCAGGAATATAAGACTTATCATTTGGGGGTGAAATTTTAATTCTTGTAAACGTCTGAATCTCTTATGATGTCTGATACTGTATCTGCAGATTCTCTTTCATTGCTTTGTTGAAAATCATATCTACTCTGATTAATGAGGAATTTGTTTCTTCCTTTTCAATTCTCATAGTTCCCCCCATCTCTCTCTCTCTTCCTCTCTCTCTCTCCTATTGCTTCAGCTGTGATCTTCAGTGTGATATTGAGGAGAGCATGTGATAGTGATCTGTCATGTATTTTTCCTCACTTTCTAATTTAAAAATATATGCTTCTAATATGTTTACTCTAAGTTTGACATTCACTGTAAATTTGGGGATATTATAATTAAGAAATTTATATTCTCAGAACAGTTTCTTTTGATTATTTCCAGTTATAATGCATTTTAACCAGAATACTATGACTAGGATGCTAGGATGATATCAGTTACTTCTTCTGAAACTTAATGTAGGGCTTACTGCATGATAAATCTTTAAATGTCCTATGTGTTCTTAAAATAACATATAATCTTTCATAGTTCATGCAGGCATCTGAATCAATTTATTAGACAAAGATTTGCCATTGTGTATTCACATTTTCTGTATCCTTTATATGCTCTCTCTTTGATCTTTTCTGCTATGCTCTTGGAATGTTCAGTTCTTTGTAATTCTGCTAATTTTGCTTTCTGTGTTTGTTCACAAGGCATCGGGAGCATATATGTTCATTATTGTTAACTCTTCTTACACAATTATTTGTTGAGTTTCTATCATCTGCCATGACCTCTCAGGTTAATTGAGTGTCTTTAAAATACAAACCCCATGCTTTGCAAGTGCAAAACCCTAAGTTCAAACCCCAGTTTCACTGAAAAAAGTAAAATGAAATAAAATACAAGTCCTTGCCATGGGGAGTATATTTTATTGTTATTCTGTCTAGTGATTTTTTGTTACTGTCAATAATCACAACTTGCTTTATAATTAGTCATAGTTTCTCACTTAGGACTATTCTGTTTGTGTCATTGCATCGGCTTGCTTTAGTAATTTCCTAGGATGTCTTTCCCAGTCTTTTATTTTCAGTATTTGTATATCATCATACTTTAGAAGAATTTCTTTAAAATGGTATTTAGACTTACTTCTATGCTCTATTTCTACTAAATTCTGTCTTTAAGAGCAAATGTAATCTATTTAAATATAGCAGCAAGGAAAGGCCTTCCCACCATTTTGGTTTCATAATGGAAGGGTCTTTCTAGGGGCCCCTCCAAGAACCCAGTTACACTTCTTACCATTATGTATATAGTTGGGTAATTTCTACCAAATTTTGTGTTAAAATACATATTTATCAAAGTTCCCTAGGAGTTTATTTCTTTTCTTATTTTGCATTGGAATTATAACTTTTCTTAGTCTCTTTTTTCAATTTAATAATTTCCAGAACTTATAAAGACCTTTTATTTGCTATTACTTTAGTTGCAAGACTTAAAATTTTGATATACATAATTGGTGTATAACATCCAAAATTTACTGATGTCTATGGTTCTTCTCACACAATATGAGTATTTTGGCTGGCATCAACCCACCCCAACAACTCCTAAAAATCCCACCCAAGACTGTTAGAACTGATAAATGAATATAGTGAAGTTTCACATTACAACATCCATATACAAGATAAGTAGTGTTTCTACTTATCTTGTTTTTTTCTGCTTAAAAATTAAGAAAACAAACTCACTTATAATGACATCATAAGGAAACTATAAAACAGAAGTAGACTGAAGTGAAGAGGTGAATTATCTGAACACTGAAAACTGTAAAATATTGGTGGAAGACATCAAAAAAGACACAAACAAATGGAAAGATATCCCACGTTCATGGGTTGTTAATATTGTTGAAATGTCCATACTACCTAAGCAATCTACAGTCAGTGCAATCCCTTTCAACCTTTCAATCTCATTCTTCACAGATACAAAAACAATAAAATCACAAAATTTGCATGTAATCACAAAAGATGGCAAATAGCCAAAACAGTCTTAATCAAAACAAAAGTGTAAGCATCACATGATTTAACTTTAAAATCTACTACAAAGGTCTATTTTGCTGGCATAAAACAGACACAGGATAAAAAGAATAAGGATAGAAAGCCCAGAAATGAACTTACACATTAATAGTCAACTGATTTTTTTTTTTTTACAAAAGTGTCAAGAGTACACAATGGAGAACGAGTCTTTAGAATAGATGGTTTTGGAAAAGCTGAATATCCACATGTAATCATTGCTTTGTTGTTTTACACCAAGTACTTACTTTAAATTTTAACTGGCTAACCATTCTTGTAATGACTTCCTGTTTCCTAGTTCCTCCTTCCTATTTTTCACTTCTTGTTCTGAGAATCAAATTTCTCCAAAGAACTTTTTGAACCTAAGCACTCATTTAAGACTCTGGATTGGGAGGAACCCAGGAAAAGAACAGGGATTTAAAATTTGGGAAGAGAGCTAATTTTTTAAATCATTAATGCAGACTGAATGATGACCCGGGAAACACAAAAAGGTTTCATCACACACATAATGTATAGTTGGTGACCTTGACTTTAAGATAACACAAATATCTGTTTGCGTCATTAGCTCCTCCAGCCCTCAACCGCCCAGGTGTGAGCACTGAGAAGGTAGCGCTGGTTTGACTGAAGTTTGGAGGTTGACCAAGAAGGTGTGATACGGCAGTAGAGCACAGTATTTGGAAACAGTGCTGGCAAGACAGCGATTTTTCAGGTGGCCATGAAGTCTATGCTTCTGAGAGGAGGAATTGAAGACAAGAAGGAAGGCAGTGCAGAGTGAGAAGAAAATGGAGAGATGAGGGTGGAAAGGTCTTGATGAGTTGGAAAATCAGGGCAATGGGTGTATCACAGGACTAGGGCACAAGGTGTCAGAATGTGAGGGATAGGGTTCAAATTCTTGTGACCCTATGGCCTGTAAGCATGGGGAGGACACAAGCATGGGTAGGAACATGAATTGAAGGCAGGTGCAGTACCTTCCTGTGGTCTAAAAACCCCAGCAAAAACCCAGGAAAGGTGGGTTGCTGATAGGGAAATAAATGGTGGAGTGACCTCTCACTCCAAATATAAAGAATCTACTGATTTGCAAATGTCTCTTTGTCGTTGTTGCTACTGAAATCTCAAGACCTTGTTCAATACCTTAAAATTCAAACTTATTTTCACAGAAAGAAATTGCTACCTCAGAAATCATCAAATTCCTAGGAAAGAAATTATATAACTTTTCTTCATTCACACATTGCCCTTTATTATGGTTTTGAGAAGGAGTAACAAAAATTTATTTCTTTGCACTTGGCTTACAAAAATCAAAATCTCCAAGGGGTGGGGGTAAAAAAAAATCCACCAGAGGGAGCTTGGGATTCTTTCCTTCTCTCCATATTTCCTTCTATCCCTCCCTCCCTAGTTTCCCTACTCCTTTCCCTCCCCTTCCCTCCTTCCTTCTTTTCTTTCTCCTCATTTCCTCCTTCCTCTGCCCTCATCTTCTCTCCCACCTTCCCTCCCTCCCTTCCTCCTCCCTCCCTCCCTCCCTCCCTCCCTCCCTTCTTCCTTCCTTTTTTTCCTTCCTTCCTTCTCAGAAGTCAACACCTCAAAGCAAGGTTTGGTTTTAATTTGTTTTTACAGTAGGAAATTCTTTATTACTTAAACAGGAAGGCAGTGTTTGTTCTTAATTGCTTTTTGGAATACTAATGACACATGGTACTAAACATTTTAATGATGCAGTGAAATAACTTGCAAATATAGCAACAAATTAACCTAAAATGTACATAGCTTTTCTCATTTTAAGCCGTAATAATACAAAGCAGAAGAAAAAGTGAAGATTGTGTTGTCTGATGAAGAGAAAATGGAAACTGTATTAAATAATTCTAGCACTTTATTTTTTTTTCTCCTTAAAAGAATTCTTCTAGAAACCGGGCTTTTCTACAACAATGACCTGGAGCATAGGAGGTTGGTAAACTAACTTTAATCTGTCAGAATTCATGCATCCAAGTCCAAATGTGAGCAGGCTCAGCTGGGTGGTGGCCAGAGCTCCCTTCTCCTGCCTCAGTCACACCAGGCCCCTGGAAAACACAACTCAGGACCGTGCTTGTAAGGGAGTCTGAGCCCCTTATGCCCTCCACCCAGGCACTCTGCAAGAATGAGGGAAGAAGATCTTTGTCCAGAGGCCCACTCGTGTTTATCTCATTGTTGAAGATTTTCAGTGAAGAGTTAAGTGAGCTGTGCTCTAAGTCCTGTTTTTATTGTTATATGAAGGGTACAGGATCAAGTCTTCATTTGGGGCTGGTGCCAGGTCAGGGACAGCAGGGACTCCAGGAGGGGCACAGGGCTCCATGTGAAGAGCTTTCCTTTATCACGTGCCTCATGCAGTCACCTGAAGACATGAGTAACACAATTGTGCTCCCAGGGAACATCATGCAATGTCTATAGACAATTTTGTGGAATGAAAGGCCAGGGAAGCTGTTAAAAATCTTACAGTGCACAGTACAGCCCCACCTCAAAGAATTATCCCATGCCAACTGTCGTTGATTCAGCAGTTGTGGAAGCCTGCCACAGACCCTCCTGCCAAACACTGTGAATGAGGTGAGGAAAGAAACATGCGATGGATGACACAGATGCACTGAGCAAAATGCAGAGCAGAGACGCTGCCCAGGGCGATTGCCTTCTCTTCAACACTAAATGATAAGGAGAAAGAAGGGAGGAAGAAGGAAAGGAGGTGGGGGAAGAGAGAGAGAAAAACATAGATATACTGGGGGGGGGAAGAGACAGGCGGAGAGGGGAGGGGAGGACAAGGGAGAGGAAAAGAGAGGGGAAGGGAGGGGTGGGGAGGGGAGGGGAGGAGAGGAGAGGGGAAGAGGAGGGGAGGGGAGGGGAGGGGAGGGAGGAGAGGAGAGGAGGATGGAAACTACCCTGCCCTTGTTGGAGTCACAACTGCCCTCACCGAGCTTTCACCTGCCTGTGTAATACAAGGCATACAAATGTCTTGACTGCCAAATTAAGGACACTTTTCTAGCTGGACATTAATGTTCCTTTTTCTCTTGTTAAAGCTCCTTTGACTTTGTCTGCCACATCTAAATGAGAAAGAGCAAACAGTTTAAAAAGAGAAAGGAAATAAAAAGGGAGAGAGAAAAGGGTCAACAGATGGACAGATTTGGACAAAGCAACTTAATGCAATGTATAGATCTTATTTATTTCATCTTGATCCTGTATTGAATAGTATACTTCAGGGTTTATGAAATTGCTGGAGAACTTTGAAGTCTAGTTATTTAATGAAGGTATAGTGTCATTGTAAAGTTTTCAGGGCATTATGGGTACATGTGGAGATAAGAGCAGATAGATGACAGACAGAGATCAATCAATAGGAACAGATATTGATTTTAAAGATTCTTGTGTTTTATCAGCATATCCTGGAAATTTTATGAGCTCGAGGTTTGCTTCCAAACACTGTAGGTGAGGAACAGTGAGGGAAGCATGAAGGTTGCTTAAGCTGGGAGATTGACAGGTAATGTTTTATCTCGTCATAAATTTAAATTTTTCTAGAGATATTTTTTTGAGATGACTTTGTCATTGTTGGTAAAAATCATACAGAGGCCGCCTATGGAAAATCACCCAGGTGACAGGCCTGCCCATGTTGGAATCACAGCTACATTCACCTAGCTTTCGCCAACCCATGTAATACAAGGCGCACAAATGTCTTCACTGTCAAGTTGAGGACATTTTTTTTCTAGCGGAACATTAATGTTCTTTTTTTCTTGTTAAATCTCCTTTGACTTTGTCTGCCACGTCTCAATGAGAAAGAACAAGAAGTTTAAAAACCTCAGCTCATTTCAGTGTGAATAAAGCCAGTCCTGAGTGGGGGCCTTAGCAAAGGATTTCACAACAAATCAGGCAGTGGCCCAGCCCCAAATGAGGGTCAGGTGGGAAAGGTCTGTCCAGTGTGAAAGCGCCCATTCATCCCCCGCTGAAGAGCCTGGCCTCTCCCTCCTGACTTCTGTGGCACCTAAGGTGTTTGCAAGGTGCCAAAAGCAAAGACACACTCCAGTTGTTGCAATAAAACAGCCATTTTATTAGCGTACCCCCTGTGATTTGGTTACAAGGCAAACACTCCCACGGTTGTCCCCTGCAGGCCAGCACTCCCTCCTCCCTGTATCTCCCCCTCCTCGTGGTCCCCAGGGTATCCCAACAGGACTTCTAAGGAGATAGCAGCCATCATGTGTCCTCAGCAGACCCTGGCATGCACCAGGGGGTCCTGGCTGTCCCCTGCTGTGTTGGGCCAGCTGGGCAAAGGAAGGCACAGGTGGAAGAAGGAATTGGGGTTTCCAGCCCAGTGAGGATGGGGGGGTACTTGGGCTGTTTGCAACACATTTGGCTACTTGCCATGGCAGCCTTTGGTCCACATCAGCAGCAAATGTGGCTGCTTTTAGGACCTCAGTTTCCCAGGGCCTCTGGGCAGGAAAGACTGAGCTGCAGCAGGAGTGGTGAAGTTCAATGGAGAACTGGGCAGGGGTAGCCATCAGTGCATGACTCCAGACTGGTCACGTCACTGCCCACACACAGGGGACTCTGGAGCAAATATGGAAAAGTAGGTAGCAACGGCCAGGCCCTGGTGTTTGATTTGCTTGGTTCCTAATCAGGGTAAACAACTTACTTGATTCTTGGACAGGGCTGCCTCTAGCACATCGTCATCTTGCCCCCAAAGTTGACAGTGACCATAAAGGAGGAGCTGTGGCTGTTGGGTAGCTGTGTCCTCACAGCTGGCCAGTTGTTCTTCTCCAAGAACAATGTACAGTTGAGTCAACACTATGCACTTGGACACCTTGTTTATGAAACAGGAATAAGAGCATCCTGTGAAGTGGGTCCAAGATGAAGAAAATAATGCCTGTGGTACACCTGGCCCAGCAGAGGCCCTCGGTGCAAGCGTGCAAAGTGTGCTCAGCCACAGACCCCAGAAACACACCCATCAGAAGGAGGCAAAAGGAAACTCTTGCTGGCCAGTTATTACTGCAATAGCATTGTCAGAGGACAGCTTTGCAGGACTCCCCTTGCTAAATTGGAGATGAATCCTGTGACCCGTGCTGTCTGACATATGCAGGGGAAGGACTCTCTAGGGTAGGATGATGTCTGTCCCTCTGATGCCACCACTGCTGCTTCCTAATGACTCTGAGGCCCCAAAGGGAAAACTTTGAGATGGAAAGATGGAGATCCCTGAAATAAAATAGATGAAAATGGAAGAGACATTTGTTGACCTTCTAAAGGCTGTCTATTGAGAACTGCCAGCAAGCATTGCACATACCTGTGGGACGTGGACAGTGTTCCTGTTAAAATTCAGATCTAAAGGAGAACCTGCCCCAAACACAGATTCATCCCAACAACTAGCAGGGAGAAGGAAGAGAACGCAACATGAGAGAGAGAGTAATACTCGGACTTGAAAATTCCAAAAATTAGTCAAAATTAGGGTTGCTCTTAAGAAGGGAAATGTATTTTAGTATTAATGTTGCAGAGTCTTTTTCTGGCCTTTCTTGCATTCATGATGGCTAGAGGTGAAGCCCTGAGTCAGTAGAGTCAGTGCCTCTCAATGGAACACAGGGGAAAGGCTCACTGCCTCGTTGGCAAACAGAAGAACAAACTTACACAGTGCTCAGTCAACCGTCTTTCCTCTCACATGGACGTGCCTTTTAGAGCTAGGGAAGGAAGAGTGTGGGGATGGGTGGTACTCAGACCCTCAGTGGCAGTACACAGTTTCATACAGCCAGTAGCAAAGGCACATCATTAATACATGGGTTTGATAAAAATTTTTAGGAATCTGTTTTACGGAATGTTAGCAATGTATATGAGTCCGTTAATATATATGAGTTAAGATGTCATTGGATTCATGTATGGAAAAATAAAAAATCTCAAAGAGCCTAAGTGTTAGCTTCCTCAATGTCACATGGCTACAAACTTACAGAAATGCCTTGTAAAATAGGCAACTCTTGAAAGTATGAAGGGATAGTTCTACATCTGCTGACTGGGAGGGGTGCCCTTGATGTCTGTTAAATTTTGGTTAAACAAAAGTTGCAGAATGAAAACATGTTGCATTATTTTATTTTTGTCTGCAATATGTAATGTATTATATATGTACACATGTGTGTATGCATGCGTGTAGGGATCAGTGAGTTATTAATGCTCCAGAGAGTGGGGAGGGCAGGCTGCAGGGCTTACGAAAGAGGCACATTTGTCTCACGAGTCCCAGGCTGTTGAGTTGAAGGGAACGCCCATTTGTAATTTGCAAATATATGGTATGACCGCATTACCAAAAGAAGACCCTTCTAATTAATCTTTCCCTGTCTGTTTTTCAGCCAGCCATAGATGGTGCAGATTTATCCTTTTGCCAGTTGGAGAAGTATGAAATTCAAGTTCATTACAGTGTTCCACTGACTTCTACTGAGGCTACACTTGTTAGCCACATTTTTTATTTTGGTGCTACTAGAGCTTGAACTTGGGGCCTCACCGTTGCTAGACAGGCACTCTACCACTTGAGCCCATTATCCACATTTCTAGTAGGTTGTTTGCCTCTTCTTGTCAAATTTTATGAGCTCTTTATACATGTGAAATATATTTACAATACAGAAAAATGTTAACCTATTCACTGTCTGCTTTGCAAAATTTATCAAATCTACTATGTTTATTATTTTTGTTATACTTCATCATAAAATATTTAAAATTTTTACATGGTGAAACACATCTTTCTTTTAAAACTGCTAAGCTTCTTGCTTATGAAGTTCTCTTTGATAGTAAATTACTTGTTATATTCTGTATCTTTTTATCATAAGAGTTTTTTTATTTTGGTTTTATGTTGTACATTATGGAGAAACAGGACTGATTGAATTTTATTTTTAAAGCACAGGCTGGTGAATTGGCTCCATTATTAATTGATGCATCTATTTTCAATAAAATTGAGGTATGTTACTTTAATATATTAATCCATCATTAATGGCAACCTAGTCTTATTTACTTAATTAGTCAATCATTACTTCATGTTTACTAAACGTGGGCACTTTTCTAAGCACTTTAAAAAGTTAGCTTATCTTTTGTTTAAAACTCATATCTACCTATGACTGGATTATCTGATCAGCTCCACTATTTTTTTTGTTCTTACACCCCCCCACTCAAATTGCTCAAGATTATTTAGTTATTCTAATATTATAATATGACATCTGATAATATCTTATATTTAACAGGGTAACTCTCTCCATCCTCATAGTTTTTCATTATTTTCTGGACCATAATTTAAACATTCCTTCTTTCTTTGTTTGTTTTTAGTTATAAATACCTTGACAAATATTTGCATTTGTAAACGATCATATAAGCACCCCTCAGACCTAGTTAAAAGACATCACTATCATCCCAGAAGAGTCCCACACATGCCTCCTAATCCATGCCACCCTAACATGTTAGATTTCTGATTTCTGTTCTCAAGGATTAGTTCAACCCATTTCTGAACTGCATATAGAGAGAATTATAAAGCACACACTTTCCTTTGTCAGACATCTTTTAAACAGCACTGCATGCATAAGATTCATTCATGTGAAGTTCTTCCTCACTCCATCCTAGGAACGGAACTCAACTTAATCACCCGTTTTACTCTTGATGGACATTGGGTTGTGTCCAGCTTGTCACACATTTGCCATTTTAATCCTCACATTCACGAAGGTTCTATGCTCATCTTACCTGTTTTCAAGCCTGTCCCCTTGTCGTCTTCCTCTTCCTCCTCCTCCTCATCCCTTATTGAAAGGCAGGAATTTTAAAGATATTCTTCAGTTGGGTCGTTTCTTGGCTCTGCTTTGTTCCAGCATCATCTTGTCTGTGGTGGTCTTCAATGCTTCATGCGTTTGGTGCATAGAAATTCTCACCAACGCGAAATTATTTATTACACTCTACACTCAAGCTGGCTTCCTTTCCGAGAGCTTCCATGCCGAAGTCCACAAACTGGGTGACAGAGCAACAAATTGTGTTGTCTCGTGGTTTTCAAGGCCGCAGGTCTACGACCAAGATGTGTTCAAGTCCATGAGTTTCCAAAACCATCAGGTAAAGGTCCTCCCTTGACTTGCCTCTCCTAGTTTCTGGTAGCCCCAGAGTCTCCTCAGCTTGTGGCAGTCAGTGTAGCTCCAGTCCCTGCTGCCATCTTGGTGTTCTGCCTGTGTCACTTCACATCACCTTCCCTCCCCCTCTGTGTCCACATTTCCTGTTGAACACCAGTCATGTTAAATCAGGGCACACCATAACTGCCTCAGTTTAACCTAATTCCTCTGTAAGGACCCTATTTTCACATAAGGAGAAACTTAAAGGTATTGTGGATTAGGACAATATATCTTTGTTGTAGGTGGGTACAATTCAATATATAATATGAAATTACTACTTAGTAATCTTTATATTCCTTTTTTATTTTTGCCTACCCCAAGGTCCTGAATATATTCCTCTGTTTTTTCCTGAACATTGATTGTTTTAGTTTTTGTACTCAGTTTATTATTCTTTTCAAATTAATTTTTACAAGTTGTATAAGCTAGCAATCAAGATTATTTTTACCTAGCACATTTTTTGGTGAAGACCATCCTTCTCCTCACTGAATTGTAATAGTAACTTTATCATAAATCAAGTGATAAATTGATCCATTTGTTTGTCTTTGTGCAAATATCATATTGTCTTAAACTTATAGATTTATAGAGTCTTGAGATCGTGTGGTATAAGTCAGATTTCTTCTTCTCTAGTGACACCTTGATTACCCAAGGTTCCTGCTATTTAAATATAAGTATATACCATATTGCATTTAATATTGTATTTTAAATATATATTTCCATGTATTTTAGAATTGCTTGTCAATTCCCACTAAAAATGGAAACCTGCTAGAGTCCTGAGTGTTAGCTCACTCTTACAAATACCACTACTTGGGAGATTGAGATAGGAGGATCAGGGTTTGAGGCCATCCTGGGCAAAAAAGTTAGCTTGATCCCCCATCTCAAAAAATAACTCAGGCATAGTAGCATATGCTTATAATTCCAGCTAAACAGGATCTGTAGGTAAGAGGATTGTGGTCTGAGGCCAGCCTGGGCAAGAAAGCATAAGACCCTATCTGAAAAATAAATAAAGCAAAAAGGGCAGGGAATATGACTCAAGTGGTAGAGATACTGTCTAGCCAGTGAGAGACCCTGAGTACAAACCCCAATACTACCAAAAACCGTATGTCTGTGCATGGGTGTTTGTGTGTGTGTGTTTGTGTATGTGCGTGTGTGTGTGTGTCTGTGTGTATGCCTGCTAAAATTTTAACAGATTTCCATTGAAACTAAGAATCATTTATGACAAAATCAAGATAATAACAGAGTAGGGAGTTTTATTCTGAGCATAACACTCCTCTGCAGTGACATAGGTGTTCCTAAGTATCTCAGTGCACTTCACGGTTTTCAGTGTAGAAGACTTGCATGGCATTCATAAAATTGCTCCTTGGTGTTTAATGCTTAGATACTCTTTTGAACAGTGTTTTTCATTCTAATTTTCCATTTGTTGCTAGTACATAGAAATAAAATGATTTTTGTATATTGACCTTAGATCCAGCAATTTTATTAAATTCATTTACTGTTGCTAATAACTTCTTGTTAGAATCATTTGAAAATTATGTGCACATAATTGTGTTATCATCTACACATGACAGTTTTGTTTCTTCCTTTCTAATTTTATTAGACTGTTTTTGGTATTTTGCCTCATTGCACTGAGCTGGCACCTCCAATGTGAGGTTAAATACAAATGGTGAAGGTATCCCAGCCATGTCTCACTCTTGACCTTGGGGGAAGGTTCAATGTCATCATTCTGCCCATGCTGGCTTTTGGGGTTATTTTGTTGTTGGTGGTGGTGGTTTGGTTTAGGTCCTTGATCACACTAAGGATATTTTCTTCTAATTTTAAATTGTTGATATATTTTATCAAGTTCATTTGCTCAATATTATAAAATTCTTTTTCTGTGTTTACTGGCATGACCATAAGTTTTATTCCATTAATATTATGCATCCCATTGATTGAGTATTGATAGTTAAAGCTGTTTTGTGTTTCATGGCATTTGTGGGGAAAACTACTTGGGTATGACCCATGTTTAACATATTGCTGGATTTGATTTTCTAATTTTTTAGGAGTTTTATTTTTGGTGGTACAGGGGTTTTAACTCAGGGCCTTGCACTTGCTAGGCAGATACTCTACCACTGGAGCCATACCTTAAGCCTATTTTTAGGATTTTTGTGTACTTATTAGTGCATAATAACATTGTGTAATTATCTTTCATTCAAAGACCTTATCAGGTTCATTATTGGGGTTAACACTGGCCTCAACAAACCATTGCAAGATTTTCTTTAGGATATGACCTATTTTGTTGAAATATTTAGGAGACTTGAACAATGAATCCATTTGGCTTAGAATTCTCTTCATAAAAACTTTTCTTATTATGGACACACTTTGGTAGATACAACACTACTAATGTTACATTTCATCGTGTGTTGATTTCTCTAAGTTGTTTTCCAGAAGCAATTTTTCTATTTGATCTAAATTTTCAAGTTTAATGGCATAACTTTTTTGGGTTTTTTTTTTAACAGTTTTATTGAAAGATAATTTTATATATTTAATATATACAATTTGGTGAGTTTGAACATATCCACACACATATGAAATCAGGAACACAACCAAATGGTAACATTTGCATCATATACAAAAGTTTGTCCATGTCTCTTTATTTTTTGTTTTTGTTTTTAGTGGTAAAAACAGTTGACATGAGATCTACTCTCTTAACCACAGTTTTAAGGGCACAATACAATATTATTAACAATAGGCACTGTGCTGTAAAGCAAATCTGTAGAACTTGCTTCACATCATGGACCTCATTTCATACCCACTGAACAGTCCCCATGTCCCCACCCCAGCCTCTTGGAACCACCACTGTACCCCACTTCCATCTGTCTCTTTCAGATACCTATCTATGTGGGGCCATGCAGTATCTGTTCTTCTATGACCGGCTTATTTTACTCAGAATGGGAAAATATACTTGTAAATCCTACATTAAATAAAAGGTTAATAGTTAAAAACAAATATAAGGAACTAGTACAACTCAATAGCAAAACCACCAAAAACCAAATTAAAATAGGCAAATGATTAGGTAGCTATTTCTCCAAAGCAAACATATAGACAATGGGTATATGAAAAATGTTCAATATCCCTAAACAATGAGCAATTATTTCACACTTGTTGGGACAGCTACTATAGAAAAAAAAGATGGCAAGTGGTGACAAAAATATGGAAGAATTAAAAGACTTGTACATAGTTGGTGGGAGTGAAAAATGGTGCAACCTCTATGGAAAGCAGTATGGAGTTTCCTCAAAAGAACTAAAAATGGAACTGCTGTATGGTGCAGCCATCCCACTACTGGGTACACATCCAAAGGGAAATGAAAACAGCACATCAAAGACATCTGTGCTCCCCTGCTTGTTACAGCATTATTTATAGCAGCCAAAATAGGAAAACAACCCAAAAGTTCATCAATGGGTGATAGGAAAGAGAAAAACGTGGCATAGCCATACAATGGAATACTACCCAGGATTTAAAAAGAGGGAGCCTATTGGGCTTCATGCTAAGTGGCATATAGTTTTTAATCCATGCAGCATACTTTTGGCTTCTGGAGGAGCTGTTCTCTTCTTTGTTCCTGATGCTGTTTTCTCTCCCTCCCTTACTTTACAAGTTTTCCTAGAGATTTACCATTTTTATCATTCTTCCCAGAACCAATATTTTAGCTTTGTTTGTGTCTCTCTGTTTGGTGTATATTTTATATTTCTGCTTTTATAATGATTGTTTATTTCTTCAACTTTCTTTGGGTTTAATTTGTTACCTTCTCTAACTCCTTGAACTGGACTCTAAATGTACACACACACATACGTATATGTGAGTGTATGGTGTACATGTGTGCACACCTATCCTCATTTCCGGTTTAGTATCTTCTGCTCTTATGGATCTTTGTATCTATGTTTTCTATGTTTCTAGATATTGGGATAGTTCTACTTTTTTTTTAATCTAGTTTTAATAAAACTGCCCAGTGAGTAGAGAATAGATTTTATAATTCAGTCTTTGGAATTTGAATAAGACTGGTTTCACAACCCAAGCTATAGTCTATTTTGTTAACTTGGCACTAAACAATGTGTTGTCTGCAGCTGTGGGATAGAGTGTTTTAAATTTTCTCTATCCTTACTTTTTATGTCAAATGTTCTTCCAGTCAATTAGAGGGCATTAAAATTATCTTGATATCACTGTGGCTTGTTCTACTCCTTATTTCACTTCTGACCACTTTTGGGTTATACATTGAAAGCTATTTTATCTGTAAACTTACACTTAGGATGCAGTGCCTTCTGTTGATCTCTATTGGGTATCCATTTTCATTCACAGTATTATCCCAGGCACGCCAGGGCTATGCCCTTCTATGGTAGGTCTTTTGACTGTTCTTGCAATTTCAGCATTCCTGGGCCTCTGTATGTAAAATGGTCTCCTGTGAACAATGGTGAGAAAGAAAGGGAGGCAGTTCTCCCTCTGAACCTCCTATTGCTGCAGGACAGAAGACCAAGCATGGAAAAGCCCCCTTTCAAGGATTTGAAGGTAGGAGTGAGGTCTCAGGAAAGGCCAATGTGCTTCAGCTAAGGCAGGACGAGAGTCTGAGCAGAGGGAGCTTGCTCCACATACAGGGGCTCCCAGGGATGTGGTGGGTGGTTCTCTGGATACCCACAGCATCAGAAGACAGGAAGCACAGTGTGTCATGGAAAGGAAACAGAGAAAGGATGGAGCCTGTTCATGGGGGCCCACGGGATTCCAAACACTGACCTGACACCATTTTCTAGCGTGTGGACCAAGTGGGCATGTGCTGTGTGGAGTCCACTTGATAGGCCTCACTCCTGGGCTGGATACCATTTGCCTTTGCCAGAAACCTGAGGTCATTCTCACTGCTTGCACCCTATGGCTACACCACCTCAGTGGTGAAGTAGACATCTCCTCAACCCTGTGGGCCACCAAAGCAACTGCAGCTCTCACCTGCCCACCATGAGGGGTGTGAAAGAGGCAGAACCTCTGCCCTTGTCTCTTCCTACTCCTCCAGGACAGAGAGCTCAGCTGCTTTTAACTTAGACTCATACGTGCAACGAATAAAGGAGTCAAGACTGATACTGGCACCACTCCAGGGATCTTAATACACTAGAGTCAAGCTCTTTCCATAATCCTCTCACTCTTGTTCCCCTTCTAGCAAAAGAATCCAGACTCTTTCCTGTCTCAACGTGAGAAACCCCCCTCCCTCCACCCTCCAGGAATCCCACAGCTTCCCAAGAGCCTCGAGCTCACACATCCTTGGGAAAGCCAGGTAGCCTGGAGTTAAGTAGAGGGGTAAAAAGTCAGATTCGAGTTGCAAAGTCATGAATCCATGTGTAAATTCTAAATTGAGTTGACCCTCTGGTGACTTAAAAACAGTTCATAGAAATTACTTGAGAGTAGGGACTTTCTGTTCCCTGTGATTTCATTATATAAAACACTGCCAAAGTCAGTATTGATTGCGTTTCAACTTGTTCTTAGCTTGCTCCCTTTGGAGGCAACACACCTCAGATACAGGTTTGGAAGTTTTTGCCCATCCTCTTGCCTACTTCTTGGATCTAGCTCCCAGCCTGAGTCTTTGGTGTCTTGGATGATGGCATCTTGTTTCTCATACAGAATGTAAGAGGTGTCCTATGCTACCTGTTGGGCATGTGCCAGGCTACAGAGATGCTCAGAGCCCAGGCCTTCAACCACTGTCTTCTCCTGTCTTTTATGAGGGTACTTGTCATTGCATTTTGGGTTCACAGAGATAACCCAGGACCATCTTGTCTCCAGAAACTTGGCTCAATTTAAATCAGCAAAAATCTTTCATTTTTATTTTTCAAATGAGGTCAGATTCACAGCTGCCAGGGATTTATACATGGGCACATACTTGGAGACCACCATTCTACCCTTGATGGAGGTCCTGTTTAGTTTACGTAAGACATCAAAACCCTGCTCAATTCCATCAAAACAATGGGGAAGTCCACTAAGTGTTACTGGTTCTGAGAATCTCAGGGAGCATGGCAGGTGGCAGCTGGAAGTGGCTGGGAAGGGGAAGGCTAGCATTCTAAGTGTCACCAAGCACAGCCACAGGCAAGGCCTCCTGGGGAAAACCTGGCCACACAGACCTTGCTTCCTTCTGAGTCACTTCTTGCATGTACAAAGGATGGTCCCTTCCGGGCTCCACCTGTCCTCCACCACCTGTCAACCCTCTGCCAGCTCTCAAAGTCAGACTGGTGAACCCAAAATACCCCACTCCTGTACCCCTCTGGCAGCTTGAGAACACTCATGTCAGCTTACCTCTGATTTTTTGTTGTTCTGCAAACCCAAACGTCTGGACTGCATGGTGATATCTGAGGGTCAGAGACCAGGGCTTACAGTGGCATCCCACTTAGATGTACTTGATCTTAATCAGTTCAGAGCCCATATTGATGCTCATTGCACTGTTAAAATACAGCATATATCTTTATACAAATTAAATAATGATAGAAATTTGAAGCATTTTTATGACTTAATCTAAAAATAAGCTGATTACACAAATCTTTAACCCAGCAACAACTAATCCAAAATACAAGCATCACTTTGGTAAAATACAAACAAACTTTTTTTGTGGCAAATATTAGCAGAAATCAAGCAATAATTGGGAGACACCATTTAGTGGCTGACAATTATCAACTCAACGGGAGGTGACCAGATGTGTTGGTGCTTGCATCCACATTCCATAAATGAGTCTTTTCACATCAAAGCCAGCCACTAACACCAATGGGCAGTGTAGACAGGAGTGAGGATCTGCAGAAAGAAGGTTATACTATCTTTTTGTGAAATTCACCTCTTGGAAAGGAACTGAAAAAAAAGATGGTACCATGCTTCTCCCTAGAAAACTGTTTCCATGTGGAAGAAATTGCATTCACTCAACAATCACTTCATTTTATCTGCCGGCAGACACTGCTTTCCTGAATAACTGGCATGTCTTCTTGTTCTCTGCTTCACACAGTACCTCAGGAGCCAAGTTGATTTACTTCTTTGCCTTGGCCAACAGGAAGCTCAGCACTGAATGCACAGTACATATTAAAACTAGACCAGCGCTATGGTACTTCTTTTAGAAAGAATCATATGTACAACTTGATAAAGTATTTATAATAAATATGAAATATGAAGCAAATGAAAAAACCCACATCAAAATTAAACCAGCCTATCTCTGCATTATACTTCCTCAGTCTCATTTCCCTGTCTCCAGAAATGATCTCTATCCTAAATTTTATATCTATTACTCCTTTGTTTGCTTTTTTTGTTTAGTTGTGGTGTATGTAGATATACCTATACCATGCATCATTTAATTCTATTTGTTTCTGAGGCTTTAGGAAACATGTTCTATGCATTGTTCTAGAAGGGCTTTTTTTTTTTAATGTTTTTGTTTTTGGTGGGACTGGGATTTGAACTTGAGGCTTCAAACTTGCAAAGCTGACATTCACAATGCAGATGCTCTACTGCGTGAGTCACACCTCCAGCTCCTGTTCTCGGAGGTTTCTAACTCATACTTCTAGAACTTGTATTGTTGTATGTAGCTGAATTTCTCTTGATTTATAACTGTCCATTTTAAAACTACCATTAAAATGTCATTCATTTTCTTGATGAGTTTAGGACGATTTCTGTTTTTGCTATTATGAATAATATTCATCAAATATTCATGTACATGTCTCCTGCCACATATATGCAAGAAGTTTTGCTAATAACAAAGACTGAAAGTATTTAGTCAAGTATTCATAGTCATAAAATAATTCTAAATTATTTCCCAAAGTGGCCATTCCTCATTATACTTGTCCCCTCAATAGAGAAAAATCCTTGTTGCTTCATAGTCTTAACCAACACTGGGCATCATAAAATTTCCAGGGTTTTTGCCCAAATAGTAAATGGAAAGGAAAGTCTCGCTGCGATTTTTGCACCTGCGTTTTTCTGATCCTTCCTGAGGTGGAGAATGAGTTCACTTGTTTAGTAGCCATTCGTGTCTCCTTTTCAGGAAGAGCATCTTTAGGTAAAAGACATGCATGATTCTCTCATCTCCTTGCAGGAATCCTGCTGTATTCTAGATATAAATCAGTTTTTAAGTTCTGTATGTTTGGCATGAATTTTCACATTCTCCCTGCATATTCTGATGGGCAAAAGTTCCTTGTGCAAATAGGAAAATCCAATCTCTTTTTCTTGATGGCATATGTATTTTGTGCTTTAAAACTTTTTTTTCTACCCTGAGGTCACAAATGCAAAAGGGCAAACGAAAACCACTTTCAGAAGACCCAGGGCCACCTGGAATTGATTGCTGAATAGCTTGTGGGGTATAAGGTAGGAATCAGGTTTCATTGTTTTCCATAAAAACAACAATTGGCCCATAGCTGTTTTACTAAATAGTCCTTCCTCTCCTTACTGAGATACGATGCCCAACTGTCACGAGTGAAGCCACCTATCTGCGTGTCGGCTTCTGCAGAGGTCTCCACTTTCCTCCGCAAGGTTGATCCTCTAGGCTCCTGACAGTACAAACATGCTCAATTTTGACACTGTCTCATGATTGGGAATCTCACAGGGCAAGTTCTTCAGAAACATTATGACTTTAGACATATAGAATATATACTGGTAAAGATCTTTATGCGAATTAAGTGATACAGGAATTTGCAGAAGTGTTTTTAATTAATTCATCTGGTTTTGGAAGAACTGAGATTTGAACTCAGGGCCTGTGCTTGCAAGACAGGTACTGTACCACTTGAACCACTCAGCCATTCCTTTTTGCTTTAGTTATTTCTTCAATAGGGTATCTCAATTTATCCAGCCAGCCTGCATGGAGACCCTCCTCGTTACTCTTCCTGTGGAGCTAGGACAGCAGTGCACACACACCACTTCCAGATTACTGGTTGAGATGGGGTCTTGCTAACTTTTTGCCCCAGCTGGCTTCCAACAGCAATCCTTTTGATCTCTGCCTCTGAGTAGCTGTGATTACAGATGTGAGCCTCCATGACTAACTGCATTTGTTGTAAAATAAGTTGATTATACAAATCTTTAACCAAGCAATGACTAATATAAAATACAAACACTATTTTGATATTAAAACACGGTGTTGGTGTCAAATACTATGAGGAACCAAGCAATAACAGATGAATATTCAATTTATCAGATTCTATTTAAAAAAAGAAAAAATGAAACTGTTAGTATGCTTAACAGTCCACTGAGGCTAGAGATCAGTTTCTGGATACTTTATATCTTTGTCCTTTGGAGTCTTTCTATACAAAGGCTTGCTTTAGTGACCTATTTAAATTTTTTGATGTTCTATATTAAGGTTTGTAATTATTTCCATAAAAGATGCTTTATGTAACTTTGGTTACTGAATATTATATTTTTAAAACTGTATGCTTATTTAACTTTCTGTTATATTGATTTTTTAAATTTTCTTTTTTTATTGTGCTAGGAGGAGTACATTGTGGCATTTACAAATGTTCTTACAATGTATCAAATATATCATACTTGGATTCACCCCCTCCACCACTCTCCTTCATCCCCCCTCCCTTAAATTTGCAATATAGAAAATTGCATTGGTAATTGATGACAGTGTTACTGCTTTCTTTCCAATACTGCTGCTTTTCCTCTTTCTTGTTGTGGTGCAGTGACTAGCTCTTACAGAAAAATGTCAATTACTTGTCAAGTAGCAGGTGTTTTTCTCTCCCTAATATGAGGGGAAATGTTTCTGAGCATTTGTGATTTAATATAAAGTATACTATAAACTTTATAGTGGTTTTTATCAGTAAGTGATAAAACATTTCCCTTCTCTTCCTAGTTTGCACAGAGATTATATAAAAAGTTGTCTTTCATTACCGCATTATTATAAGATCTGCATTCATTGACCATCTGTAATTTTGAGATCATACTAATTGGTTTCCTCTCATTAAATCAGAATTGCTTTTTTAGCATAAATCAAAATTAGTTAAGATGTATCATCTTTTATTATATTGCCAGATCTGTTTGCCAATATTTTTATTTAAGATTTTTGTGTTTGTATTCATTGGAGAGAAGTGATGAGTTATTTTTCTTTTCATACTGTTTTCATCTGGTTTTAGTATCAAGGTACTATTAGCCTCAGAAGATGAGTTGTGTATTCCTTTTTTAATCCTTTAAGCAGACATATACTCTTTATGTATCCATTGAAAGATAGATGGAAATTCTCTTTTTCCTTGCCTTTAGTAAAACAAACTTGAAAAGAGATCTGAGCTTGGTATTTTCCATTTGGGAAAGTCTTAATTTTCTTAGCAAACATAGGACCATCTAGATTTGCTACTTTTTCTTGTGTGTGTTGATACATTGTATTTGTCTGGGATTTTATCTACTTTATTCTATGCTCCCATTCTACATGAAGTTTTTAAGAATATTCTTTTTAATCATCTACTTAACCTCTGCAGTGTCTAAACCTATGTCCCATTCACTCCCCAAATTAATTGTGCCTTCCTACTTCTTATTAATCTTCACTAACTCTGCTATTGTTTTCCTGTGACCTGTAAGGTAAGCACTTAGCCTATTAAGACTGAGTCCCAGGCTTTAAGTTTCTTTGGATTTACTGCTTTTACATACCTCATAAGTTTATATATTCACTCTATATTTTAGTTCTAAATATTTTCTAATTTCCTTTTTAGTTTTTTATTTGATCACACACTTCTTAAAGTGAGTTTTAAATATTCAAAATATAGGAACTTCCCCAGGAGTCTTTGGTTTTTTTGTCTAAGCTATGCAAAGTGACTTCACAGCCCACTGTTTGCCAATTTTTGAAACTTTTACAGGGTAGCATTATAGCCTAAGAAAAGATTGATTTTAGCAAATGTTCAATTTGCTTTTTTCTTTATTATTCCATTCATTTTGCTTGCTATGGTCTCAGTTTGCTCTTCTTTTTTAAGGTTTTAATGTAAAAATTTGGATTATTGATGTGAGACCTTTCTTTGTCTTGAAAACAATTGGCTAATTCAATGTGCGTGCCTTTAAGCACCCTGCTAGCTGCAGCCCACACATTCTCTCAAGCAGCACTTTAAGTTTTATTGAGTTCAAAGTATTTTCAAATTACCTTGAAGATTTTCTCCTTGAACCAGGGATAGAAATGTGTTCACTACTTTCCAAATATCTGAGCATTTTCTTCCAAACGTTTTTCTGTTACCAATTTATAATATAATTCCTTTGTGGTCAGAGAATATATTTTGTATGACTTCAATTGTTTTACATTTGTTGTGGTTTGTTTTATAAAACATAATATGGTCTCTCCTGGAGAATGTTCCATATGTCCTTGAAAAGAATGTGTGCTCTGCTGTTGATGGTGAAGTGAGTGCACTCCACGTTGTAATTTGGTCAAGTTGACTCACAGTGCTCTTCGATTGACTGCCTACTTGCTCTATTGAGTACTGAAAAGGAGTGTTGAATCCTAGTTTCCATGGTGTATTTGTCTATCTTTTAATTTCTAAAAGTGTTGTTTCATGTTGAGTGCGTGCATTTTTTAGTGTATATTATTTGAGAATTGACCTCTTAGCCACTCTGATGATCTTTTCCTGGTTGGAGTCTATTTTGTGTAACATTAATATACTCATTCTAGCTTTCCCTTGTTTGTGTTCACCTAGAAAGTTTTTCTCATCATTTTCCTTTGAATCCATCTGTAGAATTATATTTGGTGTGGATCTTTGTTGATAATATATAGTTAAGAATCACAAAAACAAAAGGGGAAACTCAAGATCACGCTAGTCATTTTCAAGTTTGAATTCTCGTTGCTATTTTTAAAAGTTTTGGATTCCTCAGAAAGCTGATTTTTTTGGTCATTCTTTCCAGAGGTTTTAGTTGTGATCAGTGAGAAACAGGTTGGAGCATCCTAGCCAGATTGGAAGTTTCTTTCGCAGTGTTTTAATTTAATTCCAAGTAAGTAACAAAACATAAACTAACCCTATTCCTAACTTTTGGATTCCAATCCTTTTGCACATGTGTCTGAATATATGAACACAGATTTTGATAAATGTGCCTCTTTTGACAACCACAAAAGAAGATATTGTGCATGTGCCTGTGCAGGAAGGTGCATTTGTTGGCCGAGTTGGTTAGTTGACCTTTCTTGCTTGTTTCTTATAGAAAGAAGTGTGCTAAAAATCTCCAGTCATGACTGTGGGTTTATCTTAATTCCTCTCCCTTAATTTCTGTCAATTTTTACTTTACATATTTTGAGATTATCTTAGTAGGTGTATACAGTTATTAGATTCTTATGTCTTATTGGAAGTTGATAATTGTTTATCAATCATTAATATCAATTTTTGTCATTTATAATACTTCTTACTTAAAATCTATACTTTGTGATTGTGACATGGCCATACCAGTTATCCTCTGATTAGTGATTTTGACTGTTACAGTATATATATTTTTCTATTCTTTTAATTTTTCCATGTCTTGAAATTTAATATATTTCTGTAAGCAGAGTTGGATTGTCTTTTTGCTTTCACTCTTTAGAGAAGTCTGAAAACCTCTGTCTTTTTATTGAAGTGTTGACTCTAAGCCCAGTATCTTGTCATTTGGTCTGTGTTCATCCCATTCCTCCTTCATTCTTTCTTTTCTTCTTACCTGACTCTATTTTTGCTGCTTAATTAATCAAACATTTCCATTGTTTCATTTTTTTCTCTGTTTTAAGGTTTCCGTTATACATTCTTTTACATTTTTTAAAGCAAATACTGCTTTAAATCAGCGGTGCTGCACTTGTTGAACAACAAGACAATGTTAAAACAGCTCAACCTTATGTCCTTGGCCTTGTCTGCTCTTGCTGTCATGTATCACTCGCGCTTATGCCACAGATTCCACAATGCAGTGCTGGTGTCATGTTACTCAGTTGGTTTTAATATCTGTTGACTTGTGTATAAATATTTCTGATAAATTATTTCTGAAAGTAATTTTTTTTAATTTAACGCTTTTTAAAATTTAATATTTTAAATTAATGTTTTCCCCCAAGCATCTTTATTTTGACACCCTTTGGGTATTTTCTGCTTTCAGCAACTGAGCTATGGTTAGTACACAGGCCAGATCACATAGGGTCTTGCATATCCTAATAGAAATTTTAGATTTTACTCGAAGTTACTGAGCATTTGGACTTGACAGTAGGTGTAGTTCTGTCACAGGAAGGATGAGGCAGAGTAAAAACAGAAGCAGGGTTCAGCTGGGGACCAGGACTAAGGACTGGGGTGACGATGAGTTCCGACCAGGACCAGGACATGCCTTGAAAACAGATGAAGTAAAAATGCTTATTTCACGTGTGCATGTGTGTGCAGAAGAAGGAAACATCAAGGACACATGTAGGGTCTTTGACCTGAGAAACTGGGTGCGTGCTGTTGTTTTTCACTGAGAAAGGGACACATTGAAATGAGGACGGTAGAGAGCTGGCAATCTATACCGATGCTCATTGAATTAAGGTGGGTTTTCATCCTGATGAATTGAAAATATCCTAAGTCAAAATGCCTTGAACCCCTCTAACCTACAGAATGTCACAGCTGGACAACAGCACACTGTAAGGTGTCAGATAGTTGCCCGGTCACTTCCAGGCTGACTGGGTGCTTCAGCCACTGCCACCGCCCAGCAACAAGAGAGATAATCGTTCTGTATGTCACTAGCCTGGAAGAAGATCCAAATTAAAAACTGGAAGTACGGTTTCTGCTGGATATGTAGAAAGTGTGTGAAAGTGTTCACGCCACCAGCATTGCTCCTCTGGGTGACACAGCTTTAGGCAGCTGTTCAGTCTTCTGGGCCAGCTGGATGGACTCCTGGGAAGTCCATCCTCTGGCAGCTGCCACTTCTGATGTGTTGGTGATCCCTGTCAAAGTGCAGTCCCAAGGCCCTGGGACTATCCTGCTTTCTCTTAGCCACCTGCCCCAAACTAGGAATCCTTATTCTCACTCTCTCTCATTCCTTCCACTTGACCAGAAACCCCACCAGCCACCTTCTCCTCCCCTACTGTGGTGTCAGGAAGAAAGAGCCTTCCAACCTCTGAAGCTGCAGATGGCCACAGGCTGTAGGTCATGGCTTATCAAATGAAAACACAGGTTCTAGCTCTGCCCTCATTTTCCCACTCTGTGGGACCCAACACCTCCCCACACCCCTGGCCCTACTGTCCTTCCACCTGCACTGTGAGTTCAGTGGGCCCCACAGCTATACTTCAAGCCAAAGTTTAGGTGCCAGCACCCAGGGCCAGGCTGGGAGCTGCAAGAGAGAACCCCACCCCAAATTTAGGCAGGTCCTCCCTCACGACCTTAAGGCTGCACCCTAGGCCCCTCCTGGCTGCACTTGAGGCCCAGTCTTGCTAACGTGAAAGACATCTTTTTACACCCTTCCTTTCCCCCCACGTTTCCCAGGGATCTGCTGATGCCCACAAACGTTTTCTTATGATTTGTATAATCTTAGATGCATGGAAGCCAGCCTTTACAAGCAAGTCGCAAGAAAAGGACTGTCCATGCAGAAGTATTTTAGCCTCAGTGCCAGACAGAGTAAAAGCAGATTTAATAGGAGAAAGAGAAAACCCAGAAATTATTTTTGTACTTGTTACTCAAAGAGTAATAAGAAAACTCCCCCTACAGGCGTTTTGTGGTTACTGCAAAGTAAACAGAAAAATGACCTGCAAAATATTTGCTCATCTATCAGGCCCATTTGAGTGTTTTCTTTGACATCTTTAAAACAAAACTGCTTCCTCTTGGCATCCAGCACCTACCTTTACCCGCGAGGTGAATAATACAGAGAAAACTCCCCTTCTTCCCCAGGCCCTCAGTTCATGGTTGCCTGCAGTTCAGCTGCGTTGCTAAGGAGACATTTTTTTTTTGCAAACAGTTGAAATTATCCAGACATTTTTATTCTTATTCTCATAAATTCACTGGGCCAAAGAATGAGTTTCAGTAGGGAAATATTTGATTCCTCTTGACTTGTAGACGAGAAATGAAAGAACATGAAATGTAGAAAAATCAGCTGCCACCAAACCCTCATTTACCTGGGAACAAACACAATGTCAATACTAAAAGCAGCTATCAGAACTGGAATGCAGAGCCCAACTTCTTACTTGCTTTTCCTCAAAAACTGCTGAATTCTGCTCTTCATCTCAAAATTCTTACTCCCATTCGTGTTTTAGGACCTATAAACAATGTTTGTTTAACTATCTGTTTCCAAAAAGAATCGCTTTGAATTAAATAAAATGATGTTTTAATGAAATCCTGCCAAGCTGCAGCCAGGTAAAAATGGGCCCTCCTCAGGCTGGAATGGACTGGGCAGTTATGACCCTGCACGGGACAGGAAATCCACATGTGGTCTCCGCAGGGGTTAGGAGGTGGGTGAGAGGTGACCTCCGGTCACAAAGGAGCGCTGTCCCCTCTGGCATGCTGGTTACTTTACATTACATCTATTATAGTCTGAAAGTTGAAAAAGCTCTCGGTTTTTGTTAATGTGTTCTCAAACCACTAATTATTTCCTGCTGTCTTGAGGTGCTAAATACATAAACATATGACTTCTCAGTTTAAAAACTGAGAGCTTCATGCTTCTTCCAGATGAGTCACAATGAAGGATGGTCTCATAAATCTGGGTCCTCCATAAACTATTGCCCAGTGCTAGTCATGACACAGGTACTAGACTGGGCCACTAGGTCTCTGACCCAGAAGTTCTGAGCGTGCAGGTAGTGTCTTCCTTGGAAGGACGGTTGAGTTGTGGCGCAGGGTTTCAAGTTAACAATGCCTTTGAGCAACAGCCTGACAGCTGTGTCATCCAAGGAATAATGTTACCATGTGACAGCACCTTTTGGCCAATGAAAACACAGGCCTCACCCAGCTTGTATGGACTTGAAACGCTTACACATATTCGGCCCATTTGGCTCACTTGTTTACACATATTCGGCCCATTTGGCTCACTTGACAGCTTCATCTCCAGAGAAGGTTTTTACTAGCTCTAAAGGTCAGAAGCAATGCACCTCAAATTGTATTAAATATTTAAGTGATTCAGTGTTAAAGGTCAACACTTCGTGGTTAAGTTGGGGATGGCACCAGAACCCAGGAGTCCTCCCTGCATCCCTACCCACAGCTTAGGTCAGTGAAGGCAAAGCAGGATCTAACTGGGCTGAAAACAAGAAACAGTCCGCTGCCTCTGAGGTCCTTGTATCAGGCCCTGGTTCCTGGACAGAGTAGGCAATGATGCCGATAGCTCTGTTGGGGAGGTGGCAGCCTCAACAATGATATCCAATGGGAGTCTTATAGAGCAGCAAGGGCCATGCCGGTCCAAGGACAGGAGTCACTGCACTTCTCTTTAACAGCCAGAAAGGTGTGGCTGGCAAGCTCTGGATGTCTCTGGATTGGAGGGCTCAGAGAGCCAGCAGCCAAGCTACAGAAGCCAAGCCTTCTGGGCCAAGGTGTATGCCCACAGTCTCAGAGCTGGACAGCTGGACCCGTGGAGGAAGGAGCTGAGAGTCCACAGTCCCTTCCCCGTGTGCTGCAATGAGGCAGGGATGCTTCTCCTGGCCACGTGCGAGAGCCTCCTGCTTCCTTTGGGAAGACAGAAACCACAATGTCTCACTCTTGCTCTCTCTCAGGAGGGAACCTACTGCCACTTGCAGCCTCAGAATGGACAGAAAGTGATGTACGAGTCAATGGTGAGACCAGAATATGGGATCTGAGTTCCCATTCTTGTGTAATGCAAATGAGAAGGCATGATATGTCCAAAAACCATGTGAAAAGATGACTTCACTAGTCATTAGAGAAATGCAAATTAAAACCACGGTGAGATACTGTGTCCCATCCATTCGAAGGTTTACTATTCAAAAATCTAAAAAAGCAAAGAAATAGGAACCAACAAGTGTTAGCCAGGATTTCAGTGGAAAAACTGCTCTGGTGCATGGCTGGTGAAAATGCACAAAAGGACAGTCACTAGGACAACAGCATGGTGGCTCCTCCAAAAACTTCAGTATAGAATTACTAACAATCACACTCTTAGGTATATTAAGAATAAAAGTCCAAAACTCAGAAAGATAATTGTGCATCAGTGCTCATCCCTGCATGAGTCACAATAGCCAAAAGATGCAAGGAAATGTCACTAACAGATAAATACAACTTTTTAAAGAGAAGTATGTACATACTAGGAAGTGTTATTCAGCCATTTAAAAGGGTTGAAATTCTGATGCGTGTTATAACGTCGATAAACTTTAAAAATACGTGATCTGTGGTCCCAGCTGTTCAGGAGAGTTCAAAGCCAGACCAGGCAAAGTCAAAAAAGAAAACACAAACAAAAGGACTGGGGGCATGGCTCAAGTGGTAGAGCACTTGCCTGGCATGTGCAGGGCCCTGGGTTCAAATCCCCAGTAACACACACACACACGTGTGCTAAACGGGATAGGCTAGGCACAACATGACAAATATGATTCCACTTACATGAGGTTCCTACAAGAGCAAATTCGTAAAGTAGATCAGAGGTTACCAGGGCCAGGGAAGGGGAGGCAGGGAGTGATGGCTTAATGGGTACACTTTCAGTTTGGGATGCTTAGGAAGTTCCAGAACAAGACAGCCACTATAGGACAGCATGAGTGTACTTAACTCATGATACACTTCAAAGTGGTTAACATGGGAAATTTTATGTCATGTATATTTTACCACGACAAAATTTTTTAAAAGAAAAAACCCAAGCGTAATGCTGCACCCTGGCAAGTGTGAGCCTGCGGAGTGAGTGACTGGCAGAAGGGTCCTGTTCTCTCTCACACCCCTTCTCCCACCCCGGGCTTCAACTTTGTCAGTGCCATCCCCTTCTCAAGCCTGGAAACACAGCTCCCCCATCTGAAGGAGGAAAACAAGTTCCCATGGAAACGGGGCCACTTGCTAAATGTTGAAGGAGGCTGTGGTCCTCTGGGCACTAGAGGTACAGGCCACAGGACTGCCTCACCAGCAGGCAATGTCCATTTGCAGGACGCGTTTCCTTAGGGAAGCACGGTTGGGGTTGCCTCCTCTCCGAGGTACTGACACACACATTTATGGGCCTGCAGGAATTTGGGGCTGAAGGTTTTGTTTGTTCTTGTAACATATCAGACTTTACGATTCTCTTTTATCCCTTAAAGATAGACATTGATCATTATCAATTTTTTAAAAAAAGCTTTTTATCTTGCCAAAAATTAAACAATCATATTAGAATACCCCTCACAGTCTGAGAATTGCAGAAGAGAAAAACGTCAGTGAAGAATCACATGAAACATACACAATAGAGCAATTTAAGCAAAGTGGTTGTATGCTGTACCACAAGTCTGCATGAGGCTGGTTTTCTGTTGAATGTTCTCTTTTCTTGAAGAACACGATTGTGTCTATAAAGTCATATACTATTCAGAGCATCTCAGCCCACTCATCATGGTTCGTGACGTGCTGTGGGGGCCGGTGAGCTGGTTTCTAATAGGAAAGACCAACTTTACTCAATCACATCCTTAGGTATAGGGTGCATTGTTTTCTACACCCTTTTAGCATATCTATTGTATAGGCCATTATTCTCACTGGTCATTATGAATAGATCTTTCCAGAAAATTAAACTGTTCACATTGCAGTCATCCCCAACAAGGATTAAAAGGGCCCTCCCATAACTTGTAGGGAGTTTGTAGTGGGAAATGTTGGGTGGACTCCAGCCATGGCACCTGGTGGTTTTGCCTGTCACAAAGGTAGACCTGCTGGATATTACCCCACTCTCCATCTGGCGCTGACCCCCGGGGGAAGTGGCCCCTTACCTGGGTTGAAGTACAGACTCACTTTACAGGGCTGGCTTTCATATGTGAACAAGCTGAGCATGTCTCCTTCCTCTTCTGTCCCCCTCCATGTCCTGTCCTCCACCCCTGTCACCAAGTCTTGATGCCTCTTCTTCATGATGTTTCTGGCACCTGTCATTTCTTTCCCCTTCTAACATGCCCCTATTTCTGATAGCTAATGGACTCCCATCCATCCATTTTTCCCAGCACTATGGGTAATTGTTACATTTTAAAATAAAATGTCACCCACAGGATGTGTTGAATGCTTGGTCCCTAAATGGTGACACTATTTTGGGAGGTGGTGCAAATTTTAGTAGGTAGGGCCCAGCTGAAGGAAGTAGGTCTCTGTAGGAGCATGTTGTTGAGGGCTCTCTCTTGTCCCTGACCCTCCTTCCTCCCCTCTCTCTCTCTCTACTTCCTGTCCAACACAAGGTGAAGAGCTCTCCTCTACCTTGCCCTTCTGCCATGACATTTTGCCTCAGCACAGGCTCAGAAACAATGCAGCCAGCGAATCATGGGGTGAAACCAGGAGCCTCAACAAATCTTTCCTTCTTCTAACTTGGGTACTTGTCACAGCAATGAAGAGCTAACACAATCATCTCCTCAGCAGCACTCTCAGCTGCCCAGGTTCTGCATTCTCCCAACTCACTCCTTAGCTTGGTCTTGACTTCCATCTACAGACAGACCCAACCCTATTTCACATCTCTTCTTTAGGAGCCTCCCTCTCCGTGTTCTGGTCTTGCATGGACCTCCAAGCACACCTGTACTCTGTTTGGCTTGTCTCTTCACTTTTCCTATCCCAAACATTTCCATCCCCACCTGCATCACACTAGGTCATTTTCTCTACCCCCGACCCACCTGAAGTGCCACCTGTCCCAGACACTTGCTCTCTAGCCAGCTCCAATTGCTCCCACCTCCCACCCTCTAATACTTCTGTCTGCTATGCTCTTGTGTCATTGACACACAGCGAGGAACACCTTATTTCCTTGACTATAAAAATTGAAGAAAGAGATTGTGTGGTGTCTTCTATCACCTTCTATCAAGTAGTTAGCACAATGCTGTACATTTTGTACATTCTCAATAAACACAAATTCGTTTGTGTTTTGAAAATCCAGTGCTGCTTGCACAATGATATACATGTCTCCATCAGCTCATCTAGAACTAACAAAGGTATGTTTTCAACCACTTTCTGCCGCTCTCAGGGACACATAGCTGGCGTTAGTGCTGAAGCTCCAATGTCAGCAATATATTCTTTTATTCTTGTTCCTGGTGCCGCCTGAGTAAGTACAGCCCAAAATGAGACGTCAGGATGAGTGTGCTTTCCCCTTTTCATTCCTTGACTGGTTTGATTCTCTGTGTACCCACAGAAGGACAGCATCACATCACTGATTTTCTAACAACCCCTAGCAATACTGAAGGGGAACAGCCTCCACCAATGGGAATCCAAGAGGGCAGTGGGGAACCTGGATTGAAGAAGGTAGAGGAGGAGGTTCTGGGCTGGTTGTGTGCAGGCCTGGAAGTCTAGTACTCCAAAGTCAAGGCCAACTTCCTGAGGAAAGAGAGTGAGCCCTGGGAAGACCCCTCTTCTTAGTACTGGCAGCATGCCTGAACCAGAGCCACAAGTCCTCTGAGGGCAGCAGAAGGGGTTCTACTCAGTTTACAGGCAGGAGAGCAAGGCATCTCACCCATCCACATTGTCAAGTACTCATGAAACAAGAGTAAGAAAGAGACCTTAGACTCCATATAGGAGAACTTTTTTCTATCATGTCTAAACGCATCAACTAAAATTCCCAGAGCAATTCTAGAAAGATATGGGCAGAGTAAGCGTCTTCATGTATGCAAGGATATTATTCATCAAGATGATAATATAAAGACTATTAATAGTAGGTGAGCACAAACATCCATATGGTATCGCATATTTTCTTAACATAATAAAAGTATAATATATCAAATAAGTTTTCTGTGTTTACCTATAAAAACAATGAATGACACAGTTTTCACAGAGGAGTAACCAGCAAAGAGTTACAAAAAGTGTCCTCTCTTATATTTACATTTCTAATTTTCCATTTCCCCTCAATTTCTAATTATACCTGACTTAACAGTGCTAGTTTATAGCTTTATAGTTTCTTGCTCAATTACTTTTGTGAATGATTTATGCATAGATTCAATTTTTATTGATACATTAGCTAGGTATTAAAAAAGATTAGCTAGATGTTTTAATTTTGTTGCCTTCTTATTATTCCTTAATTTTTCTAATTTCCTAATTCCTTATCAATTTTATGTTTCTGCTTTTTAGATAATCAGTTACAAGTCTTGATTTGTTCATTATTAATTAATTGACTCTTAATTGTTTTTTATTTAGTACTACTAAAAAGATAGCAAGTAGTTCTCCTCTAAATACAGCTCTGGATGTGCCTGGTATTTTGAAGGATGCTGTGTCCTCATAATTATCACGATCCACACAGCATGCAATTATAATTTTGTTCTCTTCATTGTCCAAGGGGATAGTTAAGGAATCCTTTATCCATCCGTTTTAATTTTCTCATTGGTGCTTTGTTTCTTTGTTTGCTTACCCAGTGGGCAGAGAACAATGACTGAACTTTTTCTATTTTTTTTTAAATGATTGACATTCATTTTTGCAAGTGTTTCATATCAATGAGTTCTCTTTCAGGGTATAGATTTTGGTGGCTGTTTGGCTCAGATAGATTCAAAATTAAAGAATGGGTTATTTTAGGACATCCTCAGAATACATATGGTTGTTGAGGTTTTTTTTTTTTTCAATTTGAGAGTACTTTCCTTGTAACAGCTGTGCTTATTCCATCTACACTTGTTTTTCATCTTGTTGAGTGATCTGTCTTTCCATGATTCCTTGATTTTGTGTGGTTTTATTGGTGTCATAAGATTTAAAGTTTATATTCTTTGTTTTTGTTCTTTCTAGAAGCTAATATAATATGGCTTGCTTTTAATCTTAGTAGTGGTTACTTTTACAAATTAAAATGACATACCTAAACCTATATTTCTCTATCAACACCAGATGTAAGGATGTACCTAATAATTTGTAGTGCTGAAGGGGGTCATTACATATGTACCTACAGATTTGCACTTTATTGCAGCTTCCTCCTACATTACTTTTCAGGCGTGTGGCAAAGCTGGGATCCTTGCCCCTGACTTTTGCAAATATACCATCAAGTTTATGTATTTGGCAATTTTCCTTTCACAACTTACAACATTTAAATTGGGTTTGCAATTCTATTAACTAGAGTTATTAATGTTTGCTTTTTGTATTTTTGTGGAACCTGAGCAGCTACCATTGTCTTCATACTGTGACTCACTCCATGTACAAGCTTCTTTTTACTTGATTTATTAAATCAGATTACCTCTTGGAGTCAAATTTTCAAAGTTGTTTATTTTGTAAATATTTATTGAGTCAATAATTAATTTATCTACCTCAAGAGTTCATACATATTTAAGCATTTTTCATACATAAACAATATGTCTTGAATTAGTATTTGGGACCCAGATGTGATTTTTCTGGAAATATTGAGTCTTTTCTCCACTGTGGGCTGGTTTCTAACTGAGATGAGATACCGCAGGACCAACCTGATCTGTGCTTTATTTGGAGTTTGGAGGCTGGTTTTTGTTGTTTTCTTTGCTGGAGAACTGATATCTCTTTCTGTCTCCATCTCCGTCTCTCTCTCTCTCTCTCTCTCTCTCTCTGTCAATATTTGTGAAAACAGGTCTTAAACTTCAAGTCTGTTGACTTGACTGTGTCTCTGATCAATTACTCTTCCTGTTGCCCTCATTATATCCAAATGAATGTTTTTAACCAGCACGTTTGGGATTTTGCAGAAATACAGTGTTCATTACCCACATATTGCCTGTCTTCCCTGTTTGTCATCTCCACTCTCAGTGATGGTGCCTTCTCTGTCCTCTTCCTGCTACAGGGTGGCCTTTGTTAGTGTGTCCTCTGTGTCGCAATGCACCTTTCTGTGCTCACTGTTCCTCACTGCTGCTCATCTTAAGCTTCTAATCTATGGCACCACACTCAATTCTTCTTCAATTTGTTTACTTGATCACTGCCTTGTTTTCTTGTCTTATCATCTCATCTTTCATTTCTTGCTCACAAAGGTCGATGTTTCATTAATGTCCTTAGAATTTGAAGCTGTAGATACACATTTTCCTCTGTTATTGAGCTACAGCTTATTTCAGAGAACATTACCTTTTCAATTCATGTTACATTGCTGTCTTTTCTCTTTCGTTGAGGTATTTTAACATGTACCTTATGCTATGTAATTGCTACAAATTTGTCTTGAATGTGAGCTTTCTGCTTGATTGTATCCCTACCCACAAATAAAGTCCATTATTCCTTGTCACCCCCCCCATTAGCTGAGTGCTGCTTAATCCATGTCTTATAAACTCCAGCCCTGCAGCTCTGGCTCTGGCTCAGCAGAGTTACCACTCTGTTGCAAGAGAGAGTCTCAGGAACTGTGGCCAAGAGTCAGAGCGAGACAACGTTGATGTTCATGCTCTCCTCAAATTCTGAACCTACTCTGTGTTCTCCAGAACAGGGCTCATCCTGCTCAGCCAGGGAATGCACCCTTGGGTGGGGTTACTCCTCTGTTTGGGGTAATTCTGCCCTTTTTGTGATAAGCTGCATTAGGGTAAGTGCTCCATCCAGGCTATTTTGTTGTATTTATGTGGTTACTTTGCATAGCTTCTCAGTCACCCCATGTGGGGCTGCTTACCCCTGACCAGGACAATCACTGCTACATTATTTTTCAACCCTCATAGAATCCACGAGATAAGAGAGGACGAGAGTGTTATGTAATGACTCTTTAAGCCCAACTACCTGTGAATGTTCATTAGTGAACAATGATTAAAAAAAATTCAAGCACCCATCCTTCCATACTTCCCCCAGACTCCAATTTTGCTAGTCCCCATCTGGGAATCACTGATTGGATGGCTGCCAAGGCAAAGCTCTCCATGCCAGGGACCTGGGGGTGGAGATAGTACTGGTTCTTCAGAACCACATTTCTCCCCCCAAAAAAGCCAGAACATGTGCTGGTCTGACAATCTATGGAGTGGCCAGGTTGACCTAGCTTTCAGCCTGTTTAAGGAAATGATTAAAAGGAGGAGGTAGAAAGCTAAGCCAGGAGTTATGGTTGAAATCAAGTCAAGGCCTTGTTTGTGGTATCTGTTGTAGAGCACATTGTCAAAGTCAATGTTGGGACATCTTTATCCACTTTGGATGTTATGTCTATTGCCTAGAAGAAGCAATTTTCAGTGATTCAGGAAAGTGATGAACACAGAAAACCAGTGTTCCCACTCGCATGGAGACATCACCAGCCCAGATATGCCCATCCTATACTCTATGAAACATATTTGACCCCAACAAGGTAGTAAGATTTTTCCCAGCTTCACCAGAGCTAACTTGCAGCATTCTGTGGCCTGGTAGTGCCACCCAGAAGACCCCATTGCCATGTGAGTGACTGCACCCTTACACTCCCAAGCCTAGCTGGGAGGCCAATACCACAGTGCATTTTAGGGCTAGGGAAGGGTCTGGATCCTCCCTCATGTGCTGAGGTGACCTGTTCTGCCTTGAAACTGGAGTGCCATAATTTTAGGGTAATCTTTTTATACTGTTCCAAATCAGACCCCAAGGAAACAAACTTCTGACTTCTATACCAGGAGCCTCCCAAGTCCCCTGGCTACCTGAGGGGCAAATCTAGTGATGAGAGAAAGCAGGAGAAGTTGGGGTCACATCTTTTTGGAACTAGCAGTAAGCACCTTGCAAAGACTTCAGGGGCATTCTGGAGCAGACATACATAAGCAACTACTTCTCAAGTGAGAAATTTACTATTGTCTGAGCTTTGCAGAACTGATGAATCATTCTGTGCTGTGGGATCATAGCATAGTGTTATGAAGAGTCAGGAATATTTTATTTTCCTTTTGTAAGCAAATAACACCCATTTCCAAATAGAATTTGAAGAGCACAGATACAGTGAAGCCATCTGCCACTGTTGAGGCAGCAACACTGGGTAGCCTGGATGGGGGGAGGCTGCTGCTCTAAGGATCCAGGTGATCAAAACCAACAATAAGAAAGTAGGCGAGGAGGGGCTGTGATGATTTGATGGGAATCTCTCTCCACTTGTGTTTTCCCTTGGAGTGCTGTGAAGTTTCTTCTTCCCAAAAAGATTATTTTCTTGGTCCTGGCCTCTGGGAGGTGTTTGTGCAGTGGGTATTGACACATGCTTGATACCCGGCTTAGCAGTTGCTCCAGTTCACGAAAATGCAAAAGGTCCTGTGGAGGGTCAGTTCTCCACCAAAGGGTCGTGGCAGGCAGAATTTTGGATCCATCTTATTTCAGACCTAAAGCCAAAAGTCTTCAAGGGATTTCCCCCCTCCAGATCTTCTTTGGTCTCAGCCCACCATCTGCAGGAGCCAGAGGACTCAGAGGAATGCAGGATATCACCGACAGGTGCCAGGACAGCTAGAACTCTGGGGACATGAGAGAAAGGCTGTCCAGAAGCCCCATAATGCAGGAATAGACAAACAGGCTGGGACATGAACTCAGACCATGACTTCTGCCCTCTCCCAGATCTGGAGGGCACCATTTTCACAGTTTTGGTCAGAACAGGGGATTCCAAAGGCAACCAAGCTCTGAACTCTACCAAGCAGTGAGGGGCATAGAGACAGTGCACTGAGTTGAATAGGGTCCCCCCAAATTATGTCCACCTGGAGCCAGAGAATGTGATTTTATTTGGAAAGAGGGTCTTTGCAGATGTAAGCAGTTAAGATGAGGTCATACATAGATTTAGTATGAGGTCCCTAAATCTAGTGACTGGTGTCCTCAATAAGAACACCATGTGGAAACAGACACAGAGATTGGCATGGTGTGTCTACTAGCCAAGGACTGTGGGCAACCACCTGAAGCCAAGAGAGGGGCACAGAAATTATTCTCTCTCTGAGCCTCCAGCAGGAACCAACTCATGCATGCCCTGACCTCAGGCCTTGAGCCTCCAGAAATACAAGAGAAATAGATAGACTCAGCTTGTCCTTTGTTAGGACAGCCCCAAGAGGCTAGGTAATGAATTTCACTTCCTACTTCACCAAACTCAAAGGATGCAAACTCACCCCAAACATTGTGGCATTTGTGATGGTTTCTAATAATTATTTCCTAAAGGAACCTATCAAAATTATTCCTTTTATAATTTTTCTCTAAAATGACAAATTCAGACATTTAATTTTGAAGAAAGGTAGCATGGATAAATGTCGCCAAGTGTCCTAAATCTGAAGGTACAGGGGAAACAGCTGAGATTTAACAGGAGAGAGAAAGCAGAAGCCTTCCACCACCACTGCCCCTGGTGACCCTTTCTACCTTGCTCTCTGCCAGGTACAGCTGCAGAACCCTTGGCAGGGTCCCATGTGCCTTCTGAAGCAGGAGCCCTCCTGGCTTTTCACTGCAAACAGGGCCATGGTCTGACCAAGGCAGTCCCCATGACAATTCCCCAAGGCCATCCTTCTAAATGGCAGAGCCATGCTGGACCCTGTGCCTTGTCAACTCTCTGTCTTGGAGTAGTTGCACATGAAGAAGATAAACAGCATGGAGGCTGAAAGCCTTTCTCCTCCTTCAGTTAAACCCAACCAAACCAGTGCCTACAGGGGTCTCCGGCCGCTACCTCCATGGGAAGAGAACTGGGTGTCCCAACAGGGGACAGATGAGAACCCTGCTCAGTCATGTTTAGTAGCAACTCTCCAATGCTCCCTTCCCTGGCCTGTGCAGGTTACTGTGGATCACTACATGTGAAGCTCAGATTTTGCATAAGAAAGGAATATTTTTTTTATTTGTAGATATTTCATCAGCAGCATAAGTGAAATCAAAGCCCTACTTGTAGGCCCTTGATCCTAAATGAACCAACCAGTCAGAAGAAAGGGGCTTCGAGTTGTGTGGCCCTTAGCTCCCACAGAGGCACCCAAACTACACATAAAAGGGAGGATTGCCACACCAAACAGCGGGAAACTGTCTTGCATGTTTTCACGACACCATTTCATCTTGGGGGAATGCACAGCTGTCTGCAAAATCACGCACTGCAGTTGTGAGTCAGCAACAGAAACCATGCATCCTAGAGCTTCAGCTCTGGTACAAGATAAGAGGGGTTTTACGAACGATTCCATTGACCAGGCATCTTTCATGGGACAGAAGTCATCCACGCAATGAACAGATTCTGTTTTGTAGCAGAAGGAGATGGCAGAAGTCCTCTACCAGCTTGGTGGTAGTCATGACATTGAATCAGGGTTGCCTTCATGAGAAGCAGAGATGGAAAGAAAATGTACCTGACACCTTTCTTTTCCTATCTTGAGAGTTCCTCCCTGTAGGGCGGCCTAGGACATGTAAGGTTGTCCCTCTCGGAACTCTTCCTCATGACATGGTCCAAGAGCTTGGGAAAGGGCTGGGAATTTCAAAATCCCTGCTTCTCTTCTCCCCCATATGTGTGGCAGGCAGGGCCAGGAGGAAGTCAGCCCACATGTGCTGGGGTGACCATGTGACCCTCCCTAGCTCGTGCTGCGTCTTTGCTTTGCTGACATCCCTACCCTGGATCCTTTTTCTATCTAAAACGCCAGGTGCTGTTGGGTAACTGACCCTCTCTCTGTGTCTCCAGGGCATTATGGAGTAGGGCTTGGACACTCGGGGTCCCCTGTGCACTCTGAATGACTTCCCCTCTAGCAACTTCCTCCTACCTTGCCAGGCAGCCTGGGCACACCATATTGTGGAGCTCCTAATGGCCTAACGCCTTCCCCATGGAGAGCCAGCTCAGTGGGCCATGATGGCATGACCAGGTACCATTCCACCACCACACCTGCATGCTAGACCCAAGGAAGCCATCTTGGCATCTGATTCCTCATCCCCTGGGCTATGCCTACCCCGGACTCCATCCCAGAAGACAGAAGAGGTGCCTTTGCTTTTCTTCCAGTTGATGAAGAGTATCCATGATGGCAACCTGGGGTGACTCTACCCCAGCTTGTACTCAACTGCAGGCTCTAACCCAGCAGGCAGCCCCTGGCAGGGTAACCAAAGGGATTAGCAAATCCTCCTCATTCCTGCTCTCACAAGCAGCCTTTAAGACCTTTGCTACAGGAACTCACAAATCCTATTTGCCAGTCAAAACTGAAAAATAAGTTTGTTTCTTTAGCAGCTCTCTGCCTGTTCTTTCCTCCCTCAGAGCCCTAACACCCCTGCGTCAATAGGGAAGGAGCCGAGGACATCAGGTCTTACATGTTATGAAAATACATCTGCAAGGACTTGTAAAATATTGTCCCATTGCACGGTTAGGGCATAGGTGTTAGTGAGTCAGCTGAGTCAGGCAAGCGTTGCAACGCCTCCATTTCCAGTTGACTCTCAGCTGAGAGTCTGTGAGGAGCCATGTCTGTCCATGGGTAGCTCCCCAATACTGCAGTGTGGATCACCAGAGAAAGGTGGGGTGAGAGTCAGAGAGGTGGAGATGCGAGACTCCCCAGTATCCAGACACATTTGGGACTATGGAAAAGCACATGAGCTGTGGCTCCTGAGTTCAGATGACCAGAGCCAGCAAATTGCTGGCCCCTAGAAGCCTGGCTGAGGAGGCTGCCAGGCATTCAGTGTCCTGAGGGCTATACAGATGTCTCACCAACCTCTATCCCTGGGCAGAGCCCTGGTGCCCGCAGGTGAGCTGTGACCTCCAACTGGAGCTTGGTCCTCAGGGAAGAATGTACATGGACTGAGCGATATTGTTGTTGAAGAGGTTGAGAACAGTATCAAACTTTGCTGCGTGAGAAATACACTTCACAGTTCAGCGTTAAGAGAAAAGCAAGTCAGACATCTGTGTTTACAAGATCAAGACCTGATCTTTTTGAAACACATGCATACAACACAGGAGCAGCCCTCGCTCCTAGAACGATTGAAACCACAAGCAGTATCTGCTATACCACTTCATTTGCTAGGTGCTAAACAGTTTTGGTGAGTTTTACACCTACAGACCGGAACAGTTTAATTATTCCATATGTCACCGATTCTCTTGGTCCTAAATGAAGTTCTCTGATGTGTTTGGCAGTGCCCCACGTGATGGGAGCTTTGGCAGTGCGCTTTTATTACGTTGAGTCCCTACAATGTCACAGTTCAACAACCAGCAGCAGCTCTGACGTCTTTGAGTGACAATTTCTCATCTTTCTAAAATATCACCAAGGTCGGGTGGCTGTGCTTCCGTGGAAAGTAGTGTCTTCCTTAAAGGGTTTGGCATGTGTGAAGTTCTGAGCTAGAGGGGGTTAAACTGGACAAAGTTTCTTGTCCCTTTCAACAAAACAAAAGCCCCAGAGGTCTGAGAATATAGTCTCTGCCTTGGTCCGGACGCGTTGCTGCCAGCTGTGGGCTTCCAACAGAGTGCAGCCAGAGGCTTCTTTGATTCTCGGAACTCAGGAAGCTAAAACCAAAAATCTTCTTCATCTGCTAAATATCCATAGGTAGCCTCTGTATTTCTCTTTCTTTTTCTTCTTTTACATTTGGGAAGGACAGAAATCACTGGTGCTGCAAGCCTGTGGGATTGAGGACATGGCTCGTGGCCACGAACTGCAGACAGCTGCAAACAGTGCTCCTGACCACTCGCAGGTGGGGTTTGGACCCATGAGACCTTGGTGATGTTGTTCCCCAGTCTGTGTGCAAATGAGCATGGGTGCCACTGCAATGTCCTAAATGTCCTGTAATCTTCCGTGGGATTAAGGGGCATAGCCACACCTGTCTCTGCCATGTCCTCCCTCACTGGAAGGTTCTTCCACACTAAGTGAGCCCTAGAGATGCAGAGTCCCTGGGGACTCAATGAATGCCGTCCTTCCTCCTAGTAAGCAGGGAGCCACTCAGACCTGCTGGGTCCACCCAGCATGGTCAGAGCCTGACATGATTGCACCTCATTGATAAGACTCAGGTTCCTGGCTTGTGGTTGCCAGCTTCTACCCCTGTAACACCTTTTGGTCCCCACCTTTCCCTGTTGGTGCTCTCTTGGCCAGCCCAGCTCTTCCTCTCTGCCCGGCACAGGTGCTGTAACAGCAAAAGTGCTGCTTCTGCACAGGAGGCTGAATTACTTAGATCACCAACCTGTGGCAACTACTTCAGTCCTAGTTTGTGTTTTCTGCTCACATGACCGTGTATGACTGAAAAAGTCAGAGGCCATGCAATCAAGTGGGGATCATGAATGATGAGACTCTTCCCAGAAGGCTCTGGTCTATGGCCTGTGTTTCCACTCTTTGCATCACTCCCACAACCATGGTTGTGTCCTTCAAAAACCACAGTCTCTGCCTCTTGCACTGAAGTTCCTGCTTGACTTTGATGAGGATATTCTGACCCATGGGAATCACCCTTTTCCTCTAAGAAGCACTTCTAAGGCTGAAGCCCACTGGTGTGTGTCAGCCTCTTTGCTACAAGGGCTGCTATGGGGCTCCCTGCTGAGCATTGAGGCCACAGGCTCTTCTGAGCCCAGAGATGATGAAGACAAGGGCCCTTGAGCTATGGAGGTCTCAGGAGGACCTCACCCAGGCCTGGGCTCCGAGGACAGAAGCCTTGTGCACGGGCCAGGGTTCAGGGGGAAACTGAAGTTATCATTGTATATGCATCAGGAGAAGTGTTGCCTGTGTAAGTTCACAGCAACCTGCTTGTCCCAGGGATAGTATCAAATGAAAAGTCTTTCACAGGCAAGGCCAGGCAGAGCAAGCTTGGCTGGAGGGGTCCATATGAGCCATACACTGCTCTGTCTCAGTCTGCTTTGGGACAGCTGTATTCCAAGAGTGGTAGGAGGTTTGGGGCAGGAGATGTTGATATTCCCACTCTGCACCCTGACAAATGCCAGGATACAGAGCAACAGGAAGTCCCAATCACCACAACAAAAGCCAAGATCTAACTCTTGGTCAGATGAAGTTTGTGTTCAACAACATAAAACCTTTTTCTCCCTGAATGGTTAGGGTTAGGTAAAGCTTATTTCTGAAATCACACAGAAAGAGTGGTAAACAATTGGTTGGGCATTTGGGAGTCACTTAATAAATCTTGATGCAGTGGGTTTGTGATGCATGGTTCCATGGTTCTCAGCTAGGGCAGCAGCTTGGGAGGAACACAAGGCGCTCACTGAGAACTGTGCCCACTTGTCTCCCTCTGGGGCTGACCACCCCTGCATTAGGTGAGCTGAGTGTCAGAAGCTCATAGCAATGGTGATGGCGGGATTCCATAGGGACAGAAACCAAGTTATAGTGACTTTGTAAGCATTCAGATGAAAGACTGTAATAATAATTGCTTACTGTAAAATGAAAACACTAATGATTGTATTCATTAGCAAAATTATATTTGCTGGACTGGCATTAGCAGTTATGGAATTGCAGGTGATAATAGGAATGTGAAATTAATTTCATTGAAGGAATTGAAGAATGATTTATTTACAGTGAATATCCATTCTGCATGAAACTTCATTGACTCTATTAAAAATATAGCTGTATCCTTCTTAGGATGTGCAGCTAAAAACTAACACTTTGAAACCTCATAATTTAATATATATACTTTCTTTTTATCTACATCACAGTGGACACTGGGGTGTCACCTCACTTCTTATGAGGATATTTTGTTAAAGAGCAAGAAACGATAATTTAGGTTGTATGATTTTATTCTGCTTGAGTGGCCTTATTGCAGTCTTTATATATATTATTAAGGTGTAATTTTCAAAGAGAGAAGTGAACAAAAGGCAAGTGTAGAAAAATGGGTTTTCATCTGTGCAGACACCTGTGTAACTACAACTGAGATCAAGACATAAAGCCAGCCAGACTTCCCCCTACCCCACCCCAAGAAAGTTCTCTGCCCTTCTAATCAATACCTGCACACTGGGGAACCACTCTTTTGAGTCCAGCCGACTAGGTTTCAGCTTTTCTAATGAAACCATCCATGTATCACTTTTGTGCCTGGCTCCGTTTCCCCCACATAGCAGTTCTGCAACTCATCCACAGGCTGGCACTTAGTAACAGTTGGTTCTTCTTACTGTCTCATTTCAGTCTTCCTGTTGTTTGCTTCCATTCTGTATATGGTTGACTTTGTGGCTACTTAGTCATCTAAAGTAAGTAATCTAAAGCGATCTGGTTCATTCAGATAAAACCCAGGCTGACTGTGTGAGGGAGACAGTGCTGTAGCTGAAAGAAGCAGAGGACAGGAAGTCGGAAGACTGTTGCAGCTGGGGGACCTGGGCTGAGTCCCAGTGGAGATGAGTGATGAAGTACCTGAGGACTCCAAGATGCTACATGCAGGACAGCATCAGGGACCGTGCTGTGCTGCCCCAGTGATTTCTATACTCCACAGTTGGGCCATGCACTGTATTTGCCATTGGTTTTCCTTTGTAAAATCAGTTCTGAGCTCTGGTAGCAAAACCTAACTTTGATTTCCTCTACAAGCACTCAGCCTTGTTGATTCTCACACTTGAGCTTTGGGCACATGGAACAGACACACAGCAAGAGGCCAGCTCTCTCATTCATGCAGCTCTGCGTGTCCTCAAGTTCTCTTGGGAGCGAACACTCCAGCAGCCTTCTCTCCTGTATTTATTTATTAATTAGCTGGCTGAGTGGAAAATTGTCCCCCCTTCTTATTCATTGCTTTGTGAGGATTTTAAAAACTGATTATCTAAATAAATAGTACTTTTAAATTTTTCCCTCAAGTAGAATTGCTAACCTGACCTTATATTTTTGCTATAGAATTCATTCTCTCCTGAAAAGTCCTTTTTTAATTTCACCTTTTCAGGGACTGGCTAAGAATTCACAAGGACTCAAAATCCAAGTTCATTCTCATTTCCAGAGGGAAAAGCAAGTAACAAAACAAAGCCCCCTTGTGCCATAATGAACAGGTGTGAACTGATTAAAGCACTGCCCATCAAGATCAGCCAATTCAAAGCTGTTCAAAAACAGAGGAAAATAGTAAGGGTCCCTCGATTTTGAATGTTGCAGTGGTAAGATTCCATGCCTGTCAAAAGAATAAAGCAATGACTTATTTAATACACAACATTCCCTAATTCATGCTCCCAATACAAATCAAGGGGGTGGAAGAAAGCCACCCTCCTAGAGGAGACCCTCTGTTTTTGCTGCAAATGAAGTATCCCTCTGCCTCCTGAGAATTTATCTTTAATGGCCTCTTTTGGTAAAGCACCCAGGAAGGGCCACAGCTAGAAGCCAACCGGGATGGATGGTCCTACAGGATGAGCATCTCAGCAGAAAGCAATAAATGTGAACAGGGTGCCAGTCAAGGGAGGAGCAAGTGCAGCCTACATCCTTCCACCTCCTGGGGGCTCCTCAGTGCAGTGGACCCCAGGGAAAGCCTCACCTGCAGTGCTTCCTCTCTCCTCTAGGACCTGTGTATGCACCTATTTGGAAGCAGAGTTTTTGCAAATGTGATTTTGAACCTTGAGACCAGATCATCTGGATTTAGACTGGGCTCTACAGTCAGTGGCAAGGGTTCTCATAGGAGAAAAGACGTACGGAAGTACACGGAAGGGAAGGCTCTGTATGATGGAAGTAGAGACTGGAGTTATACAGTATGAGCCACGGCACACCAAGGATTGCCAGAAGCTACCAGAAGCTGAGAGAGAGGGGTGGAAGGGATTATCCCTCAGAGCCTGGAAGAATGAACCTGCTGGCACCTTAACTTTGAACATTTGGCCTTCAGAGTTTGAAGAAAAGAAATCTCCCTTTTTAAAGCCATCAAGTTTGTGGTTATTTGTTCTGTAGCCATGAGAAACTAAGAAACTAAGACTCTGATGCTCAGACCACTAAAAGAGCCGTGGTTTTCAGCAGCATCCACATCTGTTCTGTCGTTCAACACCTGACTGATGCTTGCTCTGTATAGTTGGACCATAGTGTTTAGTGCAATGAACAGAGGGAAGGAAAAAGCAGGGGGTGGAAGAGCTGAGTAGTTATTACCTCAGTGTGGACAGACTCAAGCTGGGCCTGTTTTTCTGAGTCCTAACAGGGGTGGAACAATTTTAGATCACTAGTGTTAAAGAAGACAGAAGAACACAGTAAGGGCAACAAGCATTAGGCTGGGTATTTTTCATACATTGTAATGTTTTGTCCTCATGATAAGCCTCAAAGACCATTGTTATCTCTCCATGTTAGAGTTGAGGGAGCTGAGTTCAGAAGGTGAAGTCCTTGGCTAGGACCCCTAGAAGGCCTGCTGCCCAGGTCCCACCTTCAGAATGACTAGGAAGTAGAGCCCATAAGGTTACTGGGCAGCTTCTTTTGACCGATTGACATCCTCTTGAGGTCATGTTCATTCCTAGCTGATGTCATTTGAGCCTTCTTTGGGCTTTGGAGTATGAAGGGTGTCAGCAAAGCCAGCAACATGGAAAATCACCTTTGGAGCCCACGTGTGGTGGAAAATGCCTGTGATTCCAGCTATTTAGGAGGCTGAGGCAGGAGGATTGTGAGTTTGAGGCCAGCCTGGGCAACATAGCAAGTCCTTGTCTAAAAAAAAAAAGGAAGGAAGGAAAGAAAGAGAGAGAAGGAAGGAAGGAGGGAGAGAAGAAGAGAGGGAGAGAGAGAGAGAAAGCCCACCCTTGGTGGACAGGGTAATTGAGGCGTCCTTCAGTCACTTCTAATAACATTGCAAGTGAATCTTTTTGGTCACTGGGCTGTGTTCCCAAGCTCATGTAGGAGAAAGGTCAGACAATCCTGCATTTAAAAAATTCTAAGCAGAACCCTGGGAGATATTGGTGAATTTTCTCAAAGATCAGCTGGACATGCTCTTACATGGCCCCTCTATTCACAGACATGCATCAGGATGGCAAGAAAAGAAGCCCAGTTCATGCCTGATTGCAGGTAAGTCATGACTGAGACCATGTCAGAGTTTAAAGTAAAAAAAGAAAAGCTGTATAGAGGTAAAGATCAGAGACTACACATGGTGATCAACACAGAACCATCTGGAGAGAGTTCATTAAATGCCTGGTCTGAGCCCCAGTAATGTCTTAAGACTTGGCTGTGCGGGCAAGGTCAAGAACCACAGACCGTGCAACTGATGGACAACACAGGTAAGGGAAACAGAACTTTAAAGAGATGCGAAACCAGAAGAGTGAAATGCTGCCACTAAGTACACTAAAACATTGAATTAAAATCTCCATACCATGTAAACTGTGTAGAGGAACACAAGGTAGCAAATGGAGTCTAAGTGTGAGTGCTGCAAACATAGGGGAAGGGTCCAGAAAAGCCATGGAAACCAGATGCAGTGGTGACCGTGAAGGTCAGAAGATGGCTCCCAAGAGAGCCCTTTTCCATGATGCAAACAGATATACAGAGAGGCTCAATAGAATTGGCTTATACCTTCTGGAACTTTATACTGGTCACCTGTTACTCCCTTGAGAGTTTAATTGCTGGATTTATTCAGTGCTGGATCTAAGATGAAAGTGTAATTGATTGAGCTTCCAAATAAGTCAATGCATTAACATTTTATTAATAATGATTAAAATCTGCTAAGACAACCTGATTATAGTTGGTAAAGCCACAGGTCAGGCAACAAAACGATGAGAAATGATTGAGCCCCAAATGCATCTTGAAGCATAAAGTCTCCAATAACCTGACATTCTTAACAAGAACAACAGCTGCAAATGGAGACACTGCAAGCTAAGCAATTGTCAACCTCCAACCAAGATGGCTGATCAAGACAGAAGGAGGCCAAGGGTGTCTATCCAGTGCAGTAAGGCAACTCTTCTATACTCTGCAGGGCCAAGTTCTCAAGAGCCAGAGGTTTTCTGGTCCAGACAAGCTGCTCTCAGTTTCCCCAGTCCTGCTGACCTCCCAACCCTCCCAGTACCAAGCCCACACCAGCCTTCAGAGAAAACCAACTCCTGAGACTCCATCCTCAACTGGCCTGCCTTCCCTCTGCCTCATCCACAGGAAATCCCATTGAGTGAACAGGGAGCCTGACCTGACTTCCCCCTTCAGCACCTTCTGCCTCCACCTTGCCCTTTCCAGACCTGCCCACGTCTTCCTGTTGGCCCAAGTCACTGGTGAAGGCCTGCTTTTCTAGTTCAGAGCTAAGAATATTAGCAAAGCAGCAGTGGAAGGAAGTCCGCCTTTGAAATCCTTCCAGCCTGACTAGGAGAAGAACTATCAGATTCTTTTCCAGAAACCTGTTTTCATGCACTATGAAATTCAAGTCCAAAGCCGACTTCCAGGGCTTTAGATGAGCACCCTGCAGCAATCCAGGTGCCTGCCTGTCATTAGCAAACTCCAGGTCAATTCTGAAATCCTAAGGCCAATCTCCTCCCAAACAGCTCCATTCACCAGGCCTTTCAGAAAGTATCAGGTACTGTAACTTTCAAAAATGAAGGTGTGAAATGCAGTTGCAGGCAGCATGAACTGTGTGCGTGATCAGGAAGGCCAGCTTGAGTTAGGCAACTGCTGCAACCCTGTGTTAAAAAGCAGAACACACGGCATGCTTCAAACACCACCGGGTCCTAATGGAAAAGCCGGCAACCACAGTCACAAACTTGTGGATGTCACAGGCAGCCCGACCCGGGGCTCACCTGGGGCCTCACAGCGGGCATCTGGGAGCCAAGACAGGTCCACACAATTCTTTCTAAGAGGCTGCCTCTCCCTGGGACCCCTGGTTGCTGTCACTTTCCCTTTGCTCTTGTTGTCACTAACTTTGCTAAATGACCTTGTTCTCTGGGACTTAGCATTTCTCCAGTGGAGAAACGGGCCCAGCTCTCTAAGGCTAGAGTTGGGGGATTTGCTCTCTGGCTGAGACCCCAGAGTGCTGGGGCAGAACCACGTGGGTTGTGATGGGACTGAGTGTTCAGTACATTTTTTTTCTAAATGGATGTTCAATATTTTAAGTGGCACATCAGTTACTCTGGGGTGTTCTTATCCAGTTCACTCCATCAGCTTCAATAAATGCCAAATTAAAAAGAAAGAAAAAAAGAAGAAATAGCACTCTCTTCAGTGTGTGTGTGTGTGTGCATGTGTCAGAAAATTCAAACTTTGAAATGAAAAACAAAGGGAATTGCAAAGCAGACAGACAGAAAGCAGGTGGGAAGAGAAGGTCAGCAGCACCCTTTCCTGGTTGTCACTGCCCTGCCCAGTCCCTTGGCCACTGGGTGCCTGAAGACTTCTTTGCTTTCTTGGGTACCACACCCTCCCTCCCTTGGCTTTACCTTCATATTTTCTCTGGCTTCTTAGTGGGCAGAATTGTGCCCCTTGAAAGGCGTGGAAATCCAATCCTTCGAGTCTGTTACTAGTTTACATGGCAAGGGGACTTTGCAAAGGGGTCAAAGTTAAGGATTTTGAGATGGGGAGCACTGGGGGTGACCCGATAAGCCCAATGTCATCACAGGGTTCTTATAAGAGGGAGCCGGAGGTTTACAGTCAGAGGAGCAGAGGTCAGAGGGGTGCGGGGCCTCCAGCCAAGGACTGCACGCAGCTTCCAGAAGCTGGATAAGTTAAGAAGAGTCTCCCCCGGAGTCTCTGGAAGGAACCTAGCCCTGATAACACGTTGACTTTAGTGCAGTGAAACCAGGTTCAAACTTCTGTCCTCCAGAAATCTGAGACAATACTGTGTGTTGTTCTAAGACACGGTACCTATAGTGGAGGCTATGTGGCTTGCCTGCTCTCTGCTCCAAACCACAGTACTCACCACGGAGCTAAGGCAAGCAGAGCTGTGCAGGCAGCAGGGCAAGCTGTGAGCACGCAGTTCGGTGGTGCAGTGACGAGGTGGGGACATACTCTAAGCTGAAGTTGGTCTTCTTGGTGCCCCTGAAACCAGGACAGTCACAGCATCCTTAACTCAGTCTGGTGCCCATAATGTCCCAGGCCTGTAAAAGGTAAAAGAAAGTTCCAGAACCTCTGCAGCCCTCAGGGGACTTTCCGTCTTCACTGAAAAAGGTCTTAATTGTATAAACAAGAGACAAGTACGGAGGGTAACACCGTAAGAGAAGCAAGGGCCCAATTTTGAGTGCAGTGTCACACAGACCCAGACATGGCTCAGGGCTCTGGCTTAGAGCTTGCCTTTGGAGAGGTAAAAGGGCTCCCTGCTCGCTCTGGCCAGAGGACAGCTATCCTTGCCTTATGTGGCCTTTGTAGGAGCCATCTCCAACCCTTCCAGTTGATTCTGCCATCAGAAGCAGGTCCCTACTACCGCTGAGCTTGCCCTGCCCACCCTCTACCCTTTGTCACAGATGGGAAATGGTAACATGTGAGAAAACAGGTAGCTCTCAGTCTAGGACAGTCCAGGCCTGGGTCAGGCTGCTTGGATTACAGCAGCAACTCTTAGACTTTTCCAAAGGCAACCCACCCAAGGCTAACCAGGTTCTCTAGGAGCTGTCTGTGCACATTTTCAAAGAAAGGCCACCTCCTGCCAAGAGGGCAGAAAGAATAGCAAATCCATGCAGTTCATGATACCAGGGACTCTTAGGGTTAAAACATGTGAAGGAATGCCCATGGCTGGGATCTATGCAGGAACGTCCAGCTCTGTACACTTAGCAGAATTTTCCAACCTAGAGCAGAAAACAAAGCCATGGGGAAGGCAAGAAGAGATTGGTTCCTTCAGAGTTTGGTTCCTTCAGCGTATCCGAGACACATTCATTACCTTCCCTGAGCGCCATCAAAGCCTTTCGATAACCCATTATTTCTGCATTCTATTATGTTTCTTTTTTTCCCCCTCAAGCTTCTTACTTATTTTCTGGTGTCCACTTCAGTAATACACCCTGTAATCACTGCTTTCCTAATAAACGCAAATGTAATTGCAGGCATATTGCTGTTGGGGCTGTCTGAAGTTGAGCCATCAGCCTAAGCTTGCTGGCAAGTCCAAAACCTGTTGGAGGAATGGGGTAGGATGGCTTCTGCCTTGGTTCCTGGGTCATGCACCCTGGATGGGAAGCCCAGGTCTACAGGAAAGCCACCCTAATGAGAAAGAACTAAGCATAAGTGAACAGAAGGAATGCTAGTGGAGACACAAAACTGGTGATACTGAAAATAATACACATCTCTTCTGCTTTAAGCCTCTGGGAGCTCCAAAGAAGAGTCACACCTGCAGAAGACACTGATTCTCACACCAAAAGTAGGTCAAACCCAAATGGCCTGGCAAAAGTGAGCAGAATTAATGACCTACAGTTTTCCCATCCCAGACACCCACAAGCTCAAATCAAAAAGGGTACACCTACAACCCGTATGGATACCTCCTGGGGACAGGAGCCTCAGTTTGGCTCCCACAGTTGGCTGTCTACAGAAACAGAGCTGCGACTCTTTCTAGATTGACCATTGGCTCTGGACATCACACAGAATCCAACACAAGCTTGCTCAACACCATTGTCACCCCCTCTCCATCAGCTATGACAATGGCTGAAAGTAAGTTCTGCAAGATGCAAGACTGAGTGTCCTGGAGCACACTGAACACCGGGCATCAAGAATGAACACTTAGCATTCATCCTTTGATGTTTTCCAAATGGTCGACACAGGGGCTGTCAGCACAAAGACTTATTTTATTACATTTTCAGCAGTAACCAGGAATCTCTTTTAGATCCACTGTTTGGGTGTTGAAACAGCATAGAGAGATTTTCTGTAACTGGAGGATAAATTGAACCCGTGAACATGGCAGGAGGAAGTTCCTGAGCACATGCAGGGAAGGAGAGAAGGAAGAATGGCCTGGTAGACTGTGTGGTGCACTCAGCTGGCCGCTCAGTGAGATAAGGCAGGCCCCTGGCCTTGCCTGTAGCCATTCCTCAGCACTGAGTCCCATGGCAGCCTCTTTTTTCTCCCTTCACACTGTCCAACTTTAAAGTGAAGGTCCAGACTGAAATAGCCACTGAAGGAGAAAGACATGCAATGAGCAAGAGCCTGGGTCTCTGTAAATATGGCCATGTATTTGAACGTAAAGCCAACTGCATTTAAGACTCTCGGAGAATCCGTCTAAATGTCCTGTGAGAAGGGTCCTGCAAATCTTGTTTGCATGTTTGAAGTAGTCTGGAAAAAATCCCTGTTTCTCCACAGACACAGCTTCAGGTTTTGGGTAAGAAAGGTCAATAGAAGGGCTGGAGGCTGACCTACTCCTTGCTCTGCAAGTGTGTGTACGTATGTGTGCCCGTGTGCAGGTGTGGACACAGCAATGTACATGTGTGCATGGGTACATGTGTGTGCTTGAGCACCTGCGCATGTATGTGTACACATGTACTGTAGTATAAGCCTTCCTCACCAACCTGTCCTCCTCCCTGACTCCAGGGGCTCCTGGGGACTTCCACAGAGATGGGGACAGTGGCCTTATAAGTCCCCACATGGAAGTAACATAAAAGGTATATATGTTAATTAGCTTTCTATTATTAAAACACCAGAGATAGTCAATTTCTAAAGAAGAAACTTTTATTTTGCCTCACAGTTTTTGTAGGTTTCAGTCAATGGATGGTTGGCTCCATGGCTTTGGGGCCTATGATGAGTCAGTACATCATGGTGTGTGGAGGTAAGCTACTTACCTAAGGGAGAGGGGTAAGAAGCAAAGATAGGGAAGAAGAGGAGGGGCCAAGGTCCCAATATCACCCCTAGGGCCATGGCCCCATAACCTAACTTCCTTCTACTAGGCCCTACCTCCCAAAAGTTCTGCCATCTCCCAACAGCACCATGGACTGGGGACCACACCTTCAGCACATGGTCATTTGAAGGACACTTATCCAAACATAGAACCATAAACTTCCTAGAGGACCCTCCTTCGGGCATCTCCTCCCCAGGCACAGGCTGGAGACATCCTCCTTCAGGGGAACTGTGGGAGGATACAGTTCTGCTCTATTCAGCACAAGAAATGGGGCAGGTGTCTGTGTGGAGGCAGAGGTAGAGGAAGGAATGAGGGCAGAAGGAAGTAAAGGCCTTCCAGGCTACACTGAACTTGACCATACATGGCCTGACTGTGTGGAATCTTGCAGGGACCCTGGCAGGATCTAACAGGTTGTTGTGTCTGGAACACCAGCCATGTCAGGGATCCAACTTCATGACCTCTCTGGGCTTCCCTTCACACCTGGTGCTCAGGTAGCACAGCTGGGCTCACACAAAACCTTGCCTGTGGAGCATTTGAAGGTTCAAGTCCCAACTATACAGTTGCTCCTGGGAACCCTCCCCAAGTCACTTACGTTCTATGACTCAGTTTCCTTCTTTGCGAGACAGAAATGGAAAACTTCATCAAATAGGCTATGTGTGAGGAACTCAGCACACCGATGGGAAGTACCCTCAAAGGGGACTTCACTCTAGCCCAAACCCAGAAGGGCACCTTCCTTAGGACATATTCAAAGGGGGAGTAGGACCCAGCCCCACGGGCCAGTTGTGAGCCATTCAGACTTGGAACCTGGAGAGGTCCCATGGGAAATGAGAATGAGAAATGACTTTGGGAAACACAAGGTGTTGGGGTGAGTCTGGCACTCTGGGCAGGGGAAACAGTACAGCTTTCCCCTAGTGCAGGAAGGGGCAAGAGAGTAAGATTTCCAGAGCATGTGCACAATGTTGGGCTGAGAAGAAGTGGGGGATGGAAGTGAGTGTCTTGGCTTGTACCACATTCCTAGATAGAGGAACAGAGGCTTGGTGCCCTATGCAGGGTGAAATTTCATCAATGATACCTGAAGAACCACCCAGCCCATCCCTGGTCCCAGAGCCAATCCTATTCTTAATCTAGGGACATCTTCTGTCCTTAAGTGTACCTCATACCTCCAAACTGCAGCCGTGGGGAAAGAAAGAAAGGGGCAGACATGTTCATTGGAGTCCTGGCTGTGGATTCTGGCCAGGTGCTACCTCAGCCTATGGCTTAAGGAGGAGATAGCAATTCATATACATAGTCTGTGTCCTGAGAATCTGAGAAGCCTCCAAAGAGGCACAGATCAGAATCCTAGACTACATCCAGCCTGTTCTCCAGCAGCTCACAACTGACCCCAACACAAATCTCCAAATGGGACAGGTAGAGGGTGGCAGAGATTCTCCTGTACCTGGCCAAATACCAAGATAAAAGATCCAGGAGACATTTGACAAGCCCCACAGTCATAAGGAAATTGTCTTAATAACAGCCCAATGGCCCAATGGAATTTAATTCTCACCTCCTTGAAACCCAGGGGAACAGAACCCTCAGCAGCAAGGTCTAGAAGAGAAGAGGAAGGAATGCCTAAACAAGGTAATTGTGAGGAAGGAATATGCACACAGCTGTTTGCTAAATTCCAAATCCACTAAAAGAATTAAGGTAAAAATCTACATTTTGAAGTACAAGTTTAATTGATGAAAAGATTGGAATATTGTATAGATAACAGTACCAGAGCTTAAATTTTCTAGGAGTTTTCTTTATTACCAGTAAGAGCCAAAGGGGCTTTGGGGGTATTTCTCCTTTTCCTATACTGGAAAAGAGTCCTCTGGCAGAGACAGAAGTGGGGAAAGGAAGGGTCTTGGTGCCGGAGAGCATCTTTCAAGGTTGGATCCACGCCAGAGACCATCTCCACCAGGAGAAAATGTCTCAATGAACTGTGAGCCAGCATCTTGATTCCAGTCTTGTCGCTTCACCCTGAAAGCAAGTAATAAATTATCAAAATACCCTTTGAACATTGGCCCATTAGAAGCTTCAAAGAGAATTTGGGATGCCCAGAAAAAGCGGGAAATTATCTAAGACCAAGACTGGTGGAACACAGTCTACATCCTTGCCCCACTAGACTTTGTGCACTTAATCACAAAATTGTGCACTTAGTGGAGGCCGAGCTTGCCTCACACAGATGAGCAGAGGGAATGCTTTTGTGAACATGAGATACAGATGCATCCAGGAATCTCCCACCAGCTCCTTTGGGTATCCGGTGCTCACCTCTAAACAGCAGCAATTCAATCTTTTTTCTGGACTCCACTAAGTTCCAGCTGGTGGTGGGAGCCTCCTGCTGTCTGCACAGTCACAAAAGGTAGCCCCTCAGGTGGGCCTGCCCCTCGCAGCTCACAGCAAAGAGACATGAGATTGGTTGTTGACCGGTGGCCTCTCCCCAAAGCTGCTCTCCCAGGCAAAGCCTCTTCCATTTTGGCGGATGAGTTCTTTTCTCTGGGAGAACCAGAAAGCCACAGAATAAGAAAAACAGGAGGAAACTGGCCTGTGTGTCACCAATTTCCTGTAGGGCTGGCAGACACTCTTGCCCAGACAGACATCCAGGCCGGCACCTCTTTGGAGAAGTGTTTGTGACCTCAGGGCTGGTAGGGAGCTGCTGACGAGGTGGGAGTTTCAGAAGCAGGACAGTGTTGACCTGGCATGCACCCCAAAAGCAAGGGAATGGGGCTCAAGAGCCGAGATTGAGCATGTATAGAAGTTACTCATTCTCCTGCAAAAGACACCCCTTTTGCACCTGGCCATGGGAACAGTGGACTCTGGTTCTGCTAGCTACGGTCCATGCTCTGAACTAAGCGCAGAGCCTATGGGCTTGGAGACACCAGGCTTGGCGTCCCTCCAGGTGGCCACTGGCCTGGAAGGAGGCCAAGAATCCCTGCACCCAGTGGTCAAGAAATCCCACTAGTCCTCACAGATCTACAGGGGAACCCCCTATATGCTGAGCCAGCTCCCATTTTACCAGGCACAAAGGGAGCAGCTGAGGCTGGAAACAACATCTCTAAATACCCACAGAGGTACCTGCAGATCTCAGCTGAGAATAGGGGCAGTGATCGGAACACTCACATTTGTGAGTGCCAATTTGTACTTTTTTAATTAACTTATTCATATGACTAAATTATTTAAATGCAAACTATCATCACTATTATGCAAGGCCTCTTGTCCCTGTCTCATGGAGCATATCTTGTAACAATAAAATGATAATATAGTAATCTAGTACCAGAAAGTTGTAAGCATTGACTAGTTCCCTGTGTACATAGCTCACCCATTTTCATGTGGGTGCTTTGTCTTCATTGACTTCTCGGATTTCTTAATATATTCTGAGCAGGGATCCTTTGGAAATTGTATGCTTTATTCACATTGTAGGGCAGCTGTAATAAAGTACCACAAACTAGATAGGTTAAATCAGCAGAAACTTACCAATCTGGAGGCCAGAGCTCTAAGTCAGTGTGTCAGCAGGCCATGGTCTCTGCAGAGGTCCTCATGGACAGTCCTTTCTGCCCCTTCAGCTTCTGGTCACCTAGGAGCTCCTTGGCCTGCGGCGGTGTCTCTCCAGTCTCTACCTCCACCTTCATGCGTGTGGCCTTCTCCTTGGCAGTTTGTGTCTGCCTCCAGATCGCTCTCTTCTGATCAGGACACCAGTCCTGTTGGGCTAGAGTCTTGTCCTACCCCAATCTGACCTCACTGTACCCAGTCACAATCTCCAAGTAAGTCCACCTAAGTCAGAAGTGCTGGGGTCCAGACGCCAACTCTTCTTGCGTAGAGGGAATGTAATCTAACCAATAACAGAGGCAAATGTCTTCTGAACTGTGACTTGGGCTTTACATTGTTTAACAAGTCTTTTGTCACACAGAACTATTTCTTTTTAATGCAGTCATGTTTATCAATTTTCCTTAATTTAAGGGTTCTTTAAATGTCAAATTTAAAAGGTCTCCTCTATCTAAATATCATAATTGGTCAATAACCATTAAAACAATAATCAGTAGCCACAAATTTTCCTCAAACATACAAAGAGAGAGGGAGAGAATGAGAAAGAGAGAGAGAGAGAAAGAAAGAGAGGGAGAGAGATAGAGAAATACCCAGTTTTAGGGTTCTATTTCCATAGTTCAGCAGATTTTAGAAACAGACAATTTGTGCCTTACATAAGCATTTTTAGAAAATAAAAAAGGAAAAATTTCCAACTCATTTATGTGTTTAGATTAACTTTAAAATCTAAATTGGGAAATTTGCAAAAGAGAAAAGTTGAACTATCTTGTTTACTAACACAGATTCAAAACTCCTGAGTATAATAGTAACAAATGAATTTTGCTGTATATTTAAAAGTGCCTTCAAAGTAGGATTTATCTCAGAAAATCAAATTTGTTAATGTCATTCACACCACAAGTAAATTATAGGAGGAAAACCATATGCATATGATTGTATCAGTAGAAGCAGAAAATAAAATCCAATAAACCCCACAGCTTTTAAAGATTAAAAAAACTACAAACTCTCAACAACTTAAGAACCTAATGCCCGCGGTCCACTGAAACCCCACACCACAATGTGTACCAGGTCTGTGATATTGCTCTGCAATCCCATCTTGGCATTGACTCTGTCAGGAATGCCTCTTTTGTAGCTTCTATCCCACACCCTAAAGGAGACTAACCAGCTCCTCCAGATTCTTCTTCAACAAAGTGGAATTCACAGGCATTTCCCCCTCCTGGGTTGCTGCAAGGTTCACAAATGGTGCTGCAGCACAGTGGGCAGGGTGAGCAATGGTGAGCACATGGTAGGGGGTTGGCACAAAGGTGCCACTGGAGACACCCATTGGTCCTGTAGATGGTAAAGGGGTGGCACTGTGATTGATTGAGTGCCACTCTGGGCCACTGTACCATGGGTTTGGGGAACATTACTTCTTCACATTTCTACCGGCCACTAAAAGCAAAATAATGGTTTCCTATAATATCATTCTGAAGATACCGATGGAGTAAATGGAGTTAAAGACAAAAATCGAAAGAGCTAAGTTACTGTTGATTGCTGATAGTGATTATAGATGTGAAAATGTCAAAAAAAAGGTGTTAAAGCCAGTAGAAACTGAAAAAAAAAATTAGTACAACACCCAGGAAAATGATGACATGTAAAAAATCACAGCTTTCCTACATGTGAAAAATAATCAGTGAGGAAATAAAACAGTAGGGAAAACAATATTTTAACTATTAGCAAGAAAAGTTGACAGCCACAAAAGTAAACAAACTGCTACTGGAGACATAATAGCAGAAGTCTTGAATACATTTAAACATACATTTTGTGACTAGCTGGAAAGACTCGATACCCTAAGAGGTCAGTTCCCTCTGCCTTAATCTATAAACGTCTGTCTCCCAGTCACAACATCAATGAGGTTTTCAAGGGAAAGAAGATGAGTTATTCTAAAATCTATAAAGAAAAATCAAGGTACAAAAAAAGCCAGAGAAATTCACAAAAAATAAACTAGCACACACTACCCATCACAGATGTTGATAAGCATTTGACAACTGCAAAAATTCCAGTAGTTACGTACTGACCCAGAAATAGGTATTGAATTAGGAAGAGAGGTGTTCAAAGGCCAAGTATAAACAAAATACAGCTGGGAATTTTAAATGTGATAAAGGTGGCATTTCAAATCCATAAGGAAAAGATCAAAGAGCAGACCTTTGGAATTCCTACTTCTCTTTTTTCACCAAAATTATTTCCAGATAAATCAAACATTTAAATGTAAAAGCAATAGTATCAAATGATTAGAAAAAATTAACACTGTATTTTAATATTATCTTGAAGTGGGCAAGGTCTTCTTCGAAAAGCACAAAATCTAGAAGCAGAAAGGACAAGTTTGACCACTTAACCAAATATTTTGTGATATAGAATTTGAAATATTTTATCAGGAATAAAATAAAGGGAAAAAAGGTAAGGAAAAGATATTTAAGACATTGCAGATATTCTCTTGTAACATAGGTGGTAAAGTATGACACAATTTATTAGAAAAAAAGAAGATAATCTCTAAGAAAATATGGACTGACTACAAAAGCAATGCACACAGTGAGTAAATTTGAAGACTTTCAACTTCTGGTACGATTGACTAAAGGGAAATTAAAACAGTATTTAGAAAACAAAGTTGCCCATGAACAGGAGGTGAAAAGTGGGCACACAAATGGGCAAGACTGATGGAATTAAAAGGATTATAAAGCAGGATTATTATTCTCAAATTAAATGAATCTGTCATTTCCACTTTCAGCAACTTATTCTATAGGTAAAGTTCACAAAGACATACATGAATATTCACAGTCGCATTTTTCAAAAGGGCAAGAAACCAGAAAAGGCTGGATTGCTGAATGCATTGTGGTTATCATGTACATTGCTGTCTATAAGGTCTTTAAAAGGAAGGAAAAATACATAAATGAGGATCAAAGGGAGCCATGTAATTCTGTTAGATTAAAAAATGAATTTTCGAATGATAATTATGATTTTATCACATGCTTTTATTGCTCCAAAAAGAATGTGTGTGTTTGTGTGTATATGTGTGTGTGTGTATGTAAGAAAATAAAATTCCTGGGAGTTTGCACAAGAAACAAAACTATGAATAAACAGTGATTAAGTTTGCAGAGTAAGACCAGCGATAACTAGTCAGAAGGAGTCTTAATTTTAGACTTCAAGTTGACTCTGTAACCATATTTATGCATCATTTTCACAAAGTGACTTGACAATGAAGCAATTCTAAAGCTAGGAGTCTTAGAATTTTAAAAGATAGGTTTATTAAAGCTTTAAAAATTACCTTGGGGCTGCCATTCTCTGATTAAAAACATACTTTTGTTCCTAACCTTTTAGTGTTTCCTGTTCAGCTCTGACTCTTATTTTCAACTGTCTTTCTTTATCTGTCTATACCTTGAAGTGGACATTCTGCATGCTTCCTTCTCAGAGTCCTGCCATAGATTATATTCTGCTTCCTGTTCCTCCTGTGAAACAGACGCTGTCCACAGAAGGCAAACAGCAAGGCAAGGAGCCACAGCCAGGACTCTCACCTGCAGAATATCCTCTCCCGGCCTCTGGATGCTTATCAGTGTCTCCAGATACGGACCGGTCTGGGAAATGTCTGTCTCACCTTACCATTTCTGCCTCCAGTTTATTGACTTTAACCGACAGTTGCTGCTGGCTTCCCCCAAATGCAGACAAATACATGCTGAAACAGACAAGAGAAAGAGAGACAGAGACCCAGAGAGAGTGATAGCAAGCAAGGAGAGCACTTTGATGAATGCACCCAAGAACTCTGCAAATCTACAAAGAATCTATTTCAGCATGCATGGACTTTGTGTCTTATGGTTTAGAATTGATTTTTGTCTTGATTTCTGGATGCAAACTGAGCTTGAAGTTTTCACTCAGGTCTGGCTATGACACTGAAAAGGTGGTCATCTATCAAGACCATCTGGTCATGGATGTTTCTGTGCTATAACGTCCTTTAAAGAGAACTCCCCAAATGTCCGTTTACAGTTTGGTTCTTTTGAAAGTGAGCCTGCTGCATCTTGTTCTACCCAGTTTGTACTCTTTTCCCTGCCAGGCCCCCACCTGTGGCAATGAACATGCAAACAACCCAGGACTGTCTTTTCCAACAGCCCCAGGCACAGCCAGCCTCAAATAACACCACACTGTTAGACACTGAGGGTCAAATCAAACTTAGTCTTCCAGGGAATGCAAGAGTGATGGATCTGTGACTATCTACTATCTACGAGTGCCATTATTTTTCCCAGAGAAAACTGCAGAGTTCTGTACCTCTTCTTTGTCAGAATAAAGGAAAAAGTAGACTTGGCTTGGTTTGAAATGTGTGCAGAGAAATTTTCTTTTTAATTGCATTACTGGAATAATAGGAGTTGTCTTCTCCAGGGTCATTCCTATCTACCACAAAGGATTTTGCAGTCATTCAAAATCACAATTCCCTTGCAATGAGCTATTGGATAGCAGTTCTGAACTTACCTTTTCCCCTTTTCTCAACTATTGCAAGGATTTTATAGTTTTCCCCATTTAGTGAAAAGTAACTAGAGTAGAAAAGATCAAGCACTCTAAATTTTAGCATAAATGTCAAGGTGAAAAGAATGGCAAATCCTAAAACACTCCCTAATAAAGCTGGGAAAGCTTCTATTTTATTTCACTGACAACCTATACTTCCAACCAAGTTTCAAACCATAAACGTTGAAGCCATCTTAAAGACCAAGTCGCTGAGCACATTGCCAGAGAATAAACCGTTCAGAACATTTAATTGAGCCTCTAAACCTGCAGAGACTTTCTAAAGTCTCAGTTTAGCACAGAGTGCCCCTGCCAAGGACAGACACATAGTAAAAGGCATTTCTAATTGATTCTCATTCTTTTTTATGATTATTTCAGAGATCTAGGAAGAGAAGAAATCTGGTGATGGGCTGTGAAGAAGAAAGAGAAGGAAGTGGAAAGATGCAATTAGATAGTCACACTCTGCCCATGTCTCCCAGTTAAAAAGTAATGAATTCAGTCTAAATGTTTGATACCCCACAGTAAATGTACCTGGGTGCTTCACTGACTTGTGGGATTTCCTTGAGGTATGTGAAGTTGTGTTGACATGACAGCAGTCTGAAATACAAAGATACACTGTGGGAGACATTAAGGGATCCAGGTTCTGGGTAGGATGCTTGAATTAATGGAATCCATTTCACATATGCTGAGAACTGAACACAGCCTGTGTTTGATTACACTTTTTATGCTTTTTAAATAAAAATATACACACATGCACATATAACACTGTCTATGATATAGTCAAGTAAATAAGGAAAAGAGTAGATACAGACCACTATATATATTAATAAATAAGGAAGTCAGTAAACAGTACATTGGCAACATTTCGAATCATAGAAAAAACTCAAAATTAAAATAAAGTCTCTCTTCTCCCACCTTACTCTCATTCCCCAGAAGTGGCCATTTTTAATAGTTTCAGTAGTTTTGTTGTTGCTTTTTTGGAAGTTATTACTTTAAATAATGCAATTATACTCTTATTTCTAGATTTCCCCATCATGTATAACATCTGCTGACCTCACTTTATATAAAACTAGGAATTTAGCTTGCTTCCATTACCTTCACCTTCCCTCCTTTCTATCTGTCTGGTTCTTCTAGAAGGGACATTAAAGGCTTTAATAATGTAATCTAAATCCTGAACGTTTAACTTGAGATAATATCTATTGAACTCTATTGCCAAGAAAATCAAGAAATTATGGTAAAATCACTTTTTCCCCTTTCTTTTTATCTCATCTTCCTGGATTTGGTTAAATTGTTTTGTACATGATGTCAATATTTTCAATAATTATGTTCTTTTCTATAACCATTACTGCCTTTCGTGATTTATTTATAATTATATTTTTTCAAATTTTAGCGTGTATATATAATAACTTAAGAAACTTGTTAAAAGATAATGAAGCTAATTTGCTGCCAGCTATATTGGAGTAACTGGTACCAAACTAGCCCTGCAGCCGTAAACAACCATACTTCTGAACAGAATATTGAGGCAATTGCTTTCAGGCAGGGAACAACTTGCAGCATCTGATGAGTTTCTCTAAGAGCAGAGAAACTCATAAAGTGATCTGCGCAACTGCCCTGGCTTCCTTCCCAGGGACAATTACACAGCCACCACATAGACTACAGCAATCCTGTTGAGCTTAGGGGATATAGATCCAAGTCCAGGGCATCTAAATTGACTCAAATCTGTGGGTGAAGGGGTAGCATCAGGTAGGAGGAAGATGTGAACAGACAGAAGACCCTTGCAAGTCTGTGTCTGAAGACCAGATTGAGAATTTGAAAGATAAGAATATTTGAGGCTGATAGATAGCAAATGAAACAGGACTGAATGAAACACAGAGACATTCGAACTCACGCCACAAGGGTAGAACATCAGTCTTGAGGACACTGGCAATCTGGTCCTGCCAGAGTGAAGCTACCTCATGAACACCTTTTCAATAGTGTGGAAATTTAATTTGAGTCACCATAAGTGACTCAGCCTGAGTAAAGACCTCATCCTAGACCAAGAGCTATTCTATATCACCTAGAAAAACTCTTAGACCAAATTGAGATATTATCTTCTGGGAGACAGTGCTTTGATACTAAATTCTGATAAGGTAGACTGGGCTGGGAAGTACCTTATGTTTTCCACAGTTCTAGGGAAGCAAACTATACAACCGAGCCTGCACACATGAAGAAGGTTGGACAATAATTGAACTTCCTGCTGGAAAAGAGTCAGTCTTGTTCATAGACAGAAGACCAGACAGAGTCCAGATTTGCTATATTAAATAATTTACAATGTCCAGTGTTAAGTTCAAAATCACTAGATGTGGGAAGGAACAGGAAAATTTGATCTTAAGCAATAGAAACTAAACAAAGTTGTCTAGACTCTGATTTTAGGAGACAAATTCTTTAAGAGACAAATTCTTTAAAGAACTTAGTACAAACATGTTCAAAGAATCGAATAAAATAGGTAAAACAATTAAAGAAAAGTGTGGTCTTCATGAATGAACATATAAGCCATGTAAGCATATAAATTTGAACTATCATGGAACCAAATGGAAATTCTACCTTTAAAAAGTAAATGACTGATATTTAAATGTTACTGTCTAGGCCTAACAGCAGATTGGATGTAGCAGAGGAAAGAGAGAATGTGTACTCAAATCAAGAAAATATCCAACACTAAGGATACAAAAGAAAAGCAAATTGAAAAAAAATAAAACAGAGTTTTGGGGTTCTGTTTGATAACAACAGATGGTCTTGGGATCCAAAGAGAAGAGAGTAAGTCTGGTAATTAAAAGGTTATCTGAAGACATAAAGACTGAGTGTATCATAAATTTGACAAAAAAACATTGATTTACAGACTCAAGAAGTGCAGCCAACCTGAAGTCGCATAAATACACAGGGAACTATGCTAAGACAGAGTATAGTCACACTGCTCAAAACCAAAAACAATGAAAACACCAGAGAGAGGGGAAATTCACTCACAGAAGAGCAGGGTAAGAAGTATCACTGGTTTCTCACTGGGAACGATGGAGAGCAAAGACGAAGGGAAAGCATCTTTAAAGAACAGAAAGAAATTGTGTTCATGCCTACTGACAATATTCTCCAGAAATGAAAGTAAAATCAGGATGTTTGTGGAAGAAAAACAAAAGAAACCTGAGATAACTCATTACCAGCAATCTGTGTGTTTTTGTTGTTGTTCTTGTGTGGTTTTTTTTGCAATTCTGGGGTATCATTCTTGCTAGACAAGTGCTCTACCACATGAGCCACACCTTCACTCTTTTTTCTATAGCTCATTTTTTAGGTAGGATCTTGCTTTTGCCCAGGGCTGGACGTAGACCACAATCCTCCTCCTGCCTGCCTCCAGCATCACTGATGTTCTAGAGTGCATCACCATGCTCGGCCCAAGAGTATGACCAAAATAGAAAACAGATGAATGTTTGATCAACATGAGAGAAAAAAGAGAATCAAAATGGTAAATAAAAAGGTAGGTATTTTTAAATTATCCTTTTTATTCATTATAATTTCCTTTTTTAAAAAAACCTGAGTAAGTCAGGCACAGTGGCACATGTCTGTAATCCAAGCTACTTGGGAGACAGAACTAGTGAGGATTGTGGTCCAAGTCTAGCCCAGGCAAAAAGTTAGCAAGACACATCTCAACAAAAAAGCACACCTATCATTCCAGCTACTGGGAGGTATAAGTAGGAGTAATGTGGTCCATTGCCAGTCCTGGCAAAAAGTGTGAGACCCTACTTGAAAAAATAACAAAGCAAAAACGGGCTAGAGGAGTGACTCAAGTGGTAGAGCACCTGCCTAGCAAGCACAAGGCCCTGAATTAAAACCCCAGTACTTCCAAGATAAAAGAAAAACAAAAAGGAAAGAAAACTGAGCACTTATAGCCAGAATAAAAACACTACATGACAGGGATTATCAAGTGGGTGTAAGTAGGGGCTATGACAGCAAGTTTACAAAGTATGGAGGAGAATAGAATTATGCTGTTCTACTACTATTACATTTTAACTCTGTAAAGTATGAGCATGAAGTGGGAAGTGTTAGATGTGTAGTGGAAAAAAAATAAGTGTAAAGTAAAAAAAAAGGCTAAAAAAGTTACAGGTGAAGACATAACGACTACAAGTGTAATTGACTGTAAACAGACATGTATTCTGTTAGCAACAGTCAAAAATAATCAAAGTATAGTTATAAGCCAATAAGAAAATAGAATTATAAAACTATCTGACTAAGTGAAAGAAGGCAGAAAAAGAGCAGTAGCCAAAAAAATAGAAAATAAAGAGATTGATAAATCCAGCTTCGACAATAATTACACAAAAGTAAATGAACTATAACCCCTCTCCCCTAGTTGAAAGCAAAAACTTGCTAAAAAAGAATGACTCCACTATATAATCTTTACAAGTGACCCACTTTAAATGCACAATCAGGTCACTCTGGAACAAAAGGAAGGAAGAAGGGACACCATGTTTGGAGCAAGCATAAGGAAGCTGATCGCTGCCAATGTCAAAGTGCATTCAAGGCAAAGAATGTAAGGAAGAAAGAGGAAGTCACATAGTGAACAAAGGTGGCCCATTCTTCACCTGGAAGACATAAAACTCTTATCTGTGAGGCACCTAATAACAAAATATCATGAATAAAATAGAACCAAATGTAGAGATAGGCCCGAGCCCACTCGTAATCAGAGATCACGTGTCAGTACACTCCTGTTCCTTCAGGAAAAGTAAGTGTTAAGATCATGAATTAGCAACTTTTTATTTTTAAAGGGTCACTTTGTTTTCTCTAAAACCACCTTTCTTGTACTTCATTCTCCTGGAAAGAGCAAAATGTCTCCAGACGGGACTTGCAACTGGAATGGAATGGAGCTTGACACAAGATGCATGGTCATGTCACTTAAAGAAGCTGTTGTTTCAGAAGGTTAGATGATATTAAACTCTAAATCTGTTATCAACCACATGGTTTCTGACATGTAAGTTTTTTGCAAGACTTGTTGTTTCCGTGTGGAGGTGTCCAAAGAAGAGTCGGGTGCAAAGTGCCACCCAGTGCCTTGAATTGTTTCTGGATGCAATGACAGCCATCCCTTGGAGCGGCTCCCAGCAGCAACCTTTCTCAACTACAAACCAGGAGTTGGTGACTGGGCTCTCGAACAAAGTTTTAATATCTGGAGTATGAGTGGAAAGAAAAATTAAAACATGTCTCTAGCTTTCCAAACTTGCATTTAAATCCTTCTTTCATTGTTTCTTGTATCACTTTTAAGCATGAGCTGGCCCCCAAGAAAGTATCATGAGCTACTAGAAGGCAAATCTAACACCATGACCCAGCCATTGTTATCTCATCTCTTCACCAGTCTCATCAATAAATCTCAGTTCAATATAACATTTCTTTCAACAGTGGAAAACTGATAGATTGTTTTTCCCTTATCAAAGTCTTCCCTCACTATGGCCACATCTACCTGACCTTCACATCTATCCCATCGAAATTTCTGATATCAAACAATCTAAAGAACTTAAAAGTGATTGTTCAACTTTTTTCCATCTGCATTTGTACCCTTTTCAGTTAGTCTCTGTTATTATTTTATGGTAGCAATTTCCTCTTACTTTGTCCTGAAATCTCCTTGGCTGGCTACATTTAAAGGTGCAAAGAAAATATAACAAAGACTGACTTCCTAAGGCACTTGAAAGGCAAAACACTTTTTGAATCATGCTATGAGACACATAGAAAAAGGCTCTGATTAAATCCACTTTCAGTTGAAAATTTCTAAGCATTATATTAATGACCTTGAAGATTGTCCGGCAGCAATATCTTGGGTATGAATTTCTTCAAAGGTTGAAATATAGGTTAGAACCCTCAGGAGGCTCCTGTGATATCAAATAAAAAGCTTAATCAATTTGTAGAAGCAAAAAGGTGGACATGCTTTAGAGCACCAGAAATTGATACTCTGAAATCTACAATTATTGGAACTGAAAGTAACTAACTTGCAGTCTGATAGGGTTTCTTTATACCAGTGTCTCTCCTGCCTGAGCAGACATGAAAGGAAAAACAAATTTCAGTGGATTTGAAATCAGCAGAGCTGTGTAAATGTGTCAGAATTCCATGCTATAAAAGTGTCATCTTTTCTGGGCAAAGGTTAAGTCCTTGATTCTAAAGAATACATTGCCACAGAGACTCTTCCTGTTATCAACCACTATTCACCCCTAAACATGACCTTAAAGCTTAAACCCAAGCAGTTTATCTGGTGTTGAGTCCATTGCCTGGAAGTCTATCAGCCTGGGACAAGGTCACAGGCACATGCCCAGGTGTCTGTCTGTATGAAGGGCATCTAGACCTGCTGGATTATAGGAAATTCACAGATTACATACGGATCCCTGCACATCCCCAGAGTCCCCATGCTCAGTGTAGCTGAATGGTGTCACTAGCACGCACCCACTGTGGTTTCTACCTTCTCTAGCCACCAGGCAAGGAACAAGGGAATCCCCTGCATTTTATTCCTTGTAACTCAATGATGGATTTAATAAGAATGCAGAAAACCACTGCTGATGAGCAGGAGAGAGGAAGTGAATCAATGGGCTGTGATAGTCTTGAAAGTTTAGAACACCCCTTGAGAATTACCCACTCTGTCTTGTGATGACTGTCCAAGCTTTGTCCCTCTCAGCAAAGCTCCAAACTGAAATACTCCATCTGAACTGATTTCAAATACTTGACTAAAGCCTGGTGCCAGCTTTCTTGCTGTCATTTTCTCCAAAGCTATGTCAGCATGTTCTGTCCAGAGAGTTTCACTGTCTAACTGCAAACTAGAGGGGACTCCGCAGATCCCTGAGGAGTCAGGGATTATTCCAGAGGTGGCATTTGGAGATGGGATCCATCCTCTGGAGAGAAAGTCACATTCATTGAACTGTAACTGTGTTGGGGAGACAAGGTCAGTCCATCCTCCTTTAAACCCCAGTGATGGTCAGAGCCAAAGTGAAGCAAGACCATTCTTCAAGGAGAAGCTTTATCTCACCCTGCTCTAACTTAGAAAATGCTATGACAGCCATGCTGTCACCTGAGGCCACAGCATCCTTTTGATATCAGCTCAGGAAAATGGCCAAACCGAGGGTCAGGTGATCTAGGTGAGCAGAAGGAAGTGGGAAGTAGAATTTTTCATTTTTTAGGGAACAGATCATTTGCAAGTCATTGGCTGTTGGTTGCCAACATAGATCATAGATGAAAACATCTATGATCACCTGAATGCTTTTCTATCTTTTCTGGGTCTTTCGTTTTTTGGTTTTGAGACAGAGAGTTACTATGTAGTTCAAACTGGTCTTCAACTGAGGATCTTCCTGCTTCAGCCTCTGCAGTGCTGGGATTGTAAGCACAAGCCATCGTACCCAAACTAACACTTTTGTATCTTTAATCAGTCATTTATAACGAATGCCATTTACAGAGCACGTACCATTGATTTTCATCCTTTTAATTATTTTTTTAAAAACATACTTCTATTTATCCTAATTATCCTGATGCCCAAACTAGAATACCAAAGCATAAATTTAAAAATATTAACAGTAGGAGTTTGAAGAAAAATAGTATTAGAGTCTTCCTCAAAACTTGTCAATAATACAAGGAATCTGAACAGTAATAATGAGTGGAATTTTATTAAATTTTCTTTAATTAACAATTTAAAAAGTAATTTGCTTAAACTGAGAACCTTAGTTTTTGTAGATTGAAGCTATGAAAGCTTCTGATTTAGCCAAAACATATTTGTATTATCAAGTAATATATTTGTCGATGCTGTTTGATATCATGCAAAGATTTAAGAAAATGTGTCACAGAAATATAACTCACATTGTTTGGAGGAGAACAGAGTTGATTCTTTAAAAAAATCATTGAGTTGTGAGGAGTGTCACTTGCTTCTATGAGGCAAGGCTCAGGTTGGCTCCCACTGTGTCTCTGTGGAAGTGGACATAGTCACTGGGTGGAAATGAATTTGTTCCTGGCAGTTTTATGACCATTCTCCTTTTCAACTCAACAAATGATTGATTAGCCAATAGAATACCTCATTTTTAAGAGTGCTGTTTTTAAGTTTTGGTTGCTTTTTTATGCGATAGACTCAGAAAGACCTGATTGGAATTCCATTTACCCCCCATCTTCTCAGGTAGAGCTCACAGGTGTCATGTTCTGCCAAGTGTTCTCCAGCTCTCTGTGGTGAAGGAATTCTTGTGGAATAAATAAAAAAGAATTATTAGAAACATTTTTTAGAACACATAAAACCAGCTTGAATTATTAAATTCACCTGAAAAAAATTGTCATTTGAATATCATAAAAGTTTCCAAACACTACATCTCAGTATTCCGCTCTCATCTCTGTGAGCCGAATGGAAGTTTCTGAGTTGCCCCATTCTCAGATGCTGTTCTAGAAGATGGCCTCCCCCAAGACAGCAATCAACAGTTTTTCTATATTTCAAGACCACACAGAGGAGACCTCCATCCCTGATTTTATTTGGAAGGCTAAGCCCATTCGGGAAAACAACCACAGACAGACAATCTGAGGTGAGTCAGAATTCTTTTTTAAGTGGAAAGAGTTCCCACTCTAACTTAGCTTTTCTAAGATGTCAAGAGGAGAAGGGAGTGTGAACTTTTCTGCAGATATTGGAGACCAGGACCCTGCCAGACAGATGCAAAGCCCAGGAAGACTCAAAGGCAAGCGCTAGTTCTGCAGAGGGCTGGCCCCAGACGTGCTGTAGTAGTTACTGGGAACTTTGTTTCATGCCATCCAAGAATAAAAGTCACCAACAGCAGGGAGAGCAAAGGAGCAGAATTTTATTTAAGTAGAATGGAAAAGGAGAGGAGAAACACCGCCTCTCCTTTACAGGTGGGGTTTTTGTCTAGTGGAGGACAGGCTCTTTGTCTAGTGAAGGAGCTTATGCCCTTCTTGAAGGGAAACTGGTTGTGTCTCTGTGCAATTGGTTTATTTAAGGGATATATGTCATCACCAGCCAATGTGTTCCATGGCGACACTGTGCCTTCCTAATGGGCTCTGAGGTTCGGTGCACCAGTCAGGCATCTTATCAGGTCATAGTTCATGCACTACTCACATGCCTTTAGCAGTTTCAAGGCTTGAGCAAGCAGTTTCAAGATTTCCCATTCCCCACATCTGTTTATTTCAACTCCCACACTTGCAGCAGTTTCAAGGTCTCTCACATTTGTTCATCAGCCTTTCTACTGAGGGCCCCACCCTAATCTTTTTGACCCATCTCTAACTCCAAGGCGGAAGTTCTGCATGTCAGAAAGACTACCATAAAATGCTGCCCATTTGGACAAGAGAGCCTAGGAGATGGGAAAGGCTCCAAAGGCAAAAGAGGCATGGGCTCTCAGGACAGGTGATGGTGAGGACATAAGACTGAGGGAGGGGCTCCCTGTTCTTCTTGGACTGTTCACTTACAGCCCATGGCTGAAAGGGGTGACAAAAAATGACCAGATGGTCCATCAGTGTTTACACATGACATTTAGACAGGATTTCATATTTAGGCATCGCAAAAATTAGTGTGATAATACTTGTATATGAGATGCAATCAAAGATTTTACTTAATTAAAATGCAAGGTGCTATCCGGATTCCTTTTGCATCCCAATGTTTAAAGCCTATCTGCTGAGTGATTGAACTGATCCCTTGCATTCAATGTTCAGATAGTCAAAAGAATAGAAGAATGGGAGAAAACTGTCCATGGTAGAAAAGAGGAAAGGATGTCATGCAAATTCTGGAGGCTCTGAACTCCTGTGAGGTGTCCAGGCACCTGAGCAGGGTATCAAGGGAAGGAGGGATCCTCCCACCACACTCTGGGTGAGCTCAGGGTCTGGGGCCCTGTGCACATGAGATAAGTGTAGCCACTAAGCTACCATGCGGTTCCTAGAGGTGACCATGGGATGAGGAAGTCCCCACAGGAGCCAGGATGGATCCTGGGCAGCTCTAGCACCCAGTGTCCCCAATGCTGCCTGTCATCTGGCCAGCATTGTACTTTTGTAACTAGGCTGCTCAAGAAACATGAAACAGGAGATGGTTAGGAGTGCATGGGGGTGATGGCAGTAATTCTGGAATGAACACTTCCAGATGGTCACTGATTTGTCCTTCAGTCTTTCAAAACTGAACCACAGTGAATCCACAAATTCTCCTTATTGTTTATCACTGGGACCAAAATTCCCAGAACACTCTATGGAAGAACAGGCAGTGAGCAATCACCAGGTGACTAAAAATGTTGTGCAGTTCAAAGGAATGGGCCAATCTGGAAGCTCAGAACAAATATTGACCTAGAAAACTCAAGAAATAGCCGGGAAGTTTAGAGAGTGTACTGGGTCTCTATTGCTGTGTAACTGGCACGCTCTTCCTGGCTCACAACAGCATAAGTTTTGTAATTCCCAGTTCCTGCGGGTGGCGTCTGAGCACAGCTCCACCAGGTCCTCCCTTTAGGGTCTCAGAAGGCTAAAAACATGGTGTTGTCCAGCATGTCTGGATGCTCAGCAGGAGGGGAATCTGCTTCTAGTCCCAAATAAGAATAATTGCAACAACAATGCATGATCTACATGAACTATGCAAACATTAAAAACTCCTGTCATCAAAGGTGGGAGACTACAAAGAAATTTCTGAGACTGTTACTTACTACTACTACTAAGTCAAACTTGCCCTCCAGTATACTCAATGTTAGGACACAGTAGGACATTGTCTACAAAGTTTTAAGTATAATTACGTTGGCATCCAAACTACCACTTTTGTGACTTAGAAATTGTAGCACTATGTTCTCATTGTAAAGGAAAATCTCTCAGAGTGACTTGAACATGCTGAAAAAACTGAGACTAATTATTTGAGGAAATGGGAGTTCGTAGTGTAAAAAAGGATGGTAGAAAGCTACAAAAGTTCAACAATTAATGTTTAAAGAGTATGTGACAAGGAAATACTGAAAATTTCAAGAAAATCTAAAACTGGAAAAACAAGGTAAGAAGGCGCAATAGTAACAATAGAAGTAGTTAGCTGAATGCCAAAGTCTGAAATGGAAAAATGCATAGAAGAAATGGTTTTTCATCCTAGGGGTTGAAGAGAAGTATCAATAGGCACTGTTAACAAAAATATAAAATAACTAAGACTCGGTATAAGAAATATGTAAAATTTACAAATTTATGTTCCTAGATGAGAGACTCAGAATTCCAAAGAAATCATTCTTCCTTGAAATTAATCTTCAAATGCAGGATAATTCCAATCAAATTCCCAAAAGGAATATTGTATATGATAGAATAATCCTTCAGTTCATTTGAAAAAGAAAACAATAGTCCTACCTGGATAAAGAATAAAAATGAAGGGGCTCGTCCAAGCAAAAATCAAGACATATTAAAAAACAATGTTTCAACAGCTCAGAGATAGACAGATACATAAAGCAGAACAGACCATCTTGAAAGAGAGCGAAGAATATCACAGTATCATCCAAGTCCACGTGACATGAATGACATTGAGGGACAATACTACACAATTTGGAAAAATATAAATTAGATCCATGCTTCAGATAAGCTCAGGGAGATTCAACTTTATCATGAAAACAATCTGTAGAAAAAATGCTTCATAAGGTATCTGTACCATCTGAGAAAGGGGGTACCTGTCTGAGGACAGCCAAAAGCAAACCCATCACGGAAGAGAATGGTACAGTTAGTTGTGTAAAGATGTCACACTGCTGAGGGCCCAAAAATAATATAGAAAAAGCAAAATGCAAATGATCGATTGAGAAAATCCGGATTTTAAAATATAAAAGCAGAGCTTTTACAAATTGATGAGATACAAAAGTAACAATGGAGACATGGATCAAAAGCATTTGCCAAGACAAACTACATTTGCTTAAAAACCCATTATGTTCAAAGATGCAAGTTTAGACGTTGTAAAAGACACACCAATGCCATCTATTACACTGGCAAATATTCAAGATCCATCCATGGATGGATAAATTGATGGATGGATGTTAGGATGTATAGAGAGATTACAAATAGATATATACATACATACATAAAAGAAAGGAAGGAAGGAAGAAAGAAAGAGGGCAGACAAATGGATGGTGAGGATAAGGACACAGAACAGAGAAGGAACCTTCTTATGCATTGCCTTTGGCAGAGTAAATTGACACAACCTCACTGGCAGACATTTTGTCAAGAATGATCAAATGCTATTTTACTTCTGACAATGTACCCCAAGCAAAGAAGCTCGGACACACATACACAGATTTGGTTAAAGTGGTGTTCCTCACAGGGATGCACATGAACAAAATGTAGTGGCTAAGGAAAATCAGCAACAGAGGGATTGCTTAAATAATGATGATGACATTAAAAGAATCATAATTTATAATCAGGCAACTGTTATAAGGCAGCTCTGTAATATATCTCATCTTTGTAAAGTCAGACAGTATCTCTTCACGAAAAAATACATTATTTTTTTTTCAGAGAGCACCAAATAGTCTCTCCTTAAAATGGCTACAAATATTTACGCATTGACAACATGTTAAAGAAAACATCTTTGAGAAGTACAGAAGCATCGCTCAGGGGCGTTTCCTGTGTAAGTCAGGTGTTCAGGAGTTCTTATCTTTGATGGACACTGCCTACTTTTGAATTCAACATTCTGAATATGTAATTGTGCAAAGAGCAGGAGAGAGCTGGGGTGTCCTCAAGATATCTCAAAGTGACCTATGCCTCTAATTTGTATGTGCTACCTGGAGTGATTCCCCACCCATGCAGACTTTTTTTAGCATACAGTTAAACTGTGACAAAGACATTGTGACCAAGAAAAAAGTACAGTTTGTGAATGCTGCACTGTTGGGTCATGCTTGGCTGGTAACACCAACTGGCAGAATGAGTGCAATTTTTAAAATATGAAATACAAATTTTTATCAAAGGAGAAGTAAAACATTATAGCTCTAGGTTCATTAAACCCGGCTCACATTCTGGGATTCCAAAAATAAAGCACTGGCTATTTAAAATTGCAGCTTGACGAAATTACTCCAGATCAAGCCCTGGAGACCAGGGAGCAGCGTGCAGGGCTATTCCCTTCCCTCCACTGTGCTGTGCTCCATTGGGCCTAGGAAGGCTCCCTCCTCCTCACCCCACCCTCAGGAAGCAGGTATCAGCAGCATCCAGTTGGCTAACCGTTCTCCTTTACTTTCTTTGGGGTCCCCAAGCCCACCCCCACGACTGTGCCCTGGAGCTCTCACTTATGAACAAGGAATTGGTATGACCTTGAGCCTAGCCTGAGGGACACTACAATAGTGGTATGTCTCCTACTATAGCCCGCACTGCCTCTTACAGGTGAACATCTTTGCCAGCTCTGCCAGTGGCGGGGGGGATCTGCCTGGGCTGCAGAGGCAGCTGGAGTGCAGGGTCCACGCTCATTGACTAGAATTCTGCAGGTGATAATGTCTCTCTCTGAGCCTTACCATCCTCAGCAGCAAGGAGTCTTTTTGGAACCATCATACCACATGGGACTGTGTGTGGCAGAGCACAGGTGCTGGCCCTGGGATAAAGGAAGCACAAATGTGAATCCAACTATTACAAGCTGACCTAGGTCCTAAACAGGAAGGCTAGGGAGCACAGACAGGCAAGAGGCAGGTAAGCAGGGAAGGGTTCCTGAATCCTTCTCCCCCCCTTTTCATCTCAGAATCTTTTCTGCACCCCTGTGACTTCCCTGGTTCCTTCACCTGTCACCTCCCTCTGCATTCTCTCTTCCTATAAACACTCTGGACCTCCTCCATCCTAAAACAGCTGCCCATGGCACAAGAAAGCCTTCAGCTACCATCCAGGCTCCTGCCTTGCCTTTACAACTGAACTCCCCAAAAGGACTTTGTGCCCCTAGCCTGCCCACAACCCACCACCTCCAGGTGCCCCAAAGTCACTGGGACTCTGTTCTCTCAGAAATCTTTGACAGTTCCTTCTGGAATGTATCCCTTACCTGCTGGATGGATACAGGAAAATGAAGACCATTTTAAGATTCACTCTTAAAACAAGATTTATCTTTTTGCCTGAACTATGGAGTTTAGCTACAGATATTGATCACATGCATTGGCAAAATGAACATTATGTTTTCCTACTCATAACAGCATATTCATTATTTTTTATTGATCAACAGAATTCAGGATTCTAAGAGATAGAAAATTATATCACCAATAAAATCGGAATAGCAGCATTTAATATTAGCTTTGTGAATACACAGAAATGGGTTTCCAAGTAACAAGAACAGGCCTTACTACCGTACTCTGCTCTGGAGTAGACGCTGCTAACTGCACACACACCACATCTCTCCAGTTGCCACACTGCTGACCCTTGGATCTTGCTTTGTTTGAAATCACATTGTCTAGTTGTATAGCAAGCTTCCTTTCTTTTCTTTTTTTTGGGGGGGGGAGTGTAATTAAGTAAAATTAGCTGTGGTGGAACAAGGCAAGCTTTGCAATACTGTATTCATTGCAATAAAAGCTTTCTCTGCTGAGAACAAGTTACCATTCACCTAGAACTGATCTTGTAATTCAAACACAGTCTGGCTGAGAAATCTCTCCAATGCAGCCCTTACAAGCCCCATCATCTCAAATGCAGGCAGTGGAAACTGGGGAGAGATTGCTAATAACAGTACTGCATTAATTAATTGCTATAAAATTTGCAAAATAAAAAGAACATTGGGAACAAAGCGATATAATATTTACCAGTGCTGAAAATTAGAAATAAATATTCAACATGCCCTTTTGACTCCTACAAGCAAGCAGTTTTGAATAATAAGGAAGGACAAAGTCTTTTACACGAGAAAAGCTAATGATTTCTGCATTTTGCTGCTGGTGAAGAATTGAAGGGAGGCTGATTTGAATCTTCCTCAATCTCCCATCAATAAAACAGAGACAAGGCAGAGGCGAAAGCTGATCGGAGAGAGTCATGTTTTTATAATTGCTTTTTACCCTCAGGCATTTGAAATCCAGAGGGTCAGTAGGAGTTGTGAGAAGGCTGGGGGAGCCAAGGGGCCCAGTCAAAACCCTGAGACACAAATTAATTTGTTTGTGGGGCTCAGGTCTAATTTGTGGAAAGAGAACACGGCATGGCACTTTCTAACGTTATAACCTAATTAAAGACAGATCCGAGTAAAATATTTATGCAAACTTTACCAAACCCAAAGATTTTAATCTCGTTTGAGAGGTTAGTGGACTTCGGGGACCAAGAGCAATTCCTAAAACAAGCTCTGCACCAAGCATCTGCCAGGCAAACTATTTTTTAAAAATTTTAAATATTACTAAATTTAAGTCAGTTGGGTACCTGTTAGTCATTCTAATTAAGGAGACCTAATCTCATGCCAGGTTTTCTGAGTCAGCTTGGTTACTAAGTCAGATTTCTTTATTCAAATATTCTGTAACCTCTTTTCTTTCTGTCTTTTTTCCCCTTACTTTACTCCAGGATGGGAAATTGAAGTGAAAATTTGCATTTCTTAGGATTTTGCAATCTGCCACTGATAAGCCTATCTGGGACACATTCAGCCCCAGCCCCACAGAGGCAAGTCCCCTTTAGTAAATTTGCAAACAGCAGGGTCCCCTGGTAGAAAACCACCAGGCCAGGAGAAAGGAGCTAGCAAAACGTAAGTGCGACTGGAGGACACAGCCTTGCTCACTGCACTCCCCATCATATCGCAAACGCCGGTTTCCCAGGGCTCCAGCAGAGGCTATTCCCATACAGTATTTCCAGGGCTACGTTGACTTTCACCATCTTACCCATTAGGAACAGTGAGATCAAACCTGAAGAAAAAGTGACAACACAAGTGTCCTTTTCAACACTTGTTATGCACTGGACTCATCCTCATGAGGCTCCTGAGTCCCAGCCAGACTTGATCTTCTAATCTTATTTTTGAGTGTGGCATCCACTGGCCCCATGGTGGACCAGCTGAGTGGCCTAGGGGCCTGATGGAGTGCTTGAAGTGGGTGGACTGGAGAACTGGGGAGATGTCCTGCTTATTCTGAGAAATAGAGGGGAGTGGGTGTGACCCCAGCAGATACTTGCCTCCCCCACCACTCCCAGAGGTGGATCACTCAGGCTGGGGCATTTACACAAAGTTAGGGACTGTAGGCACCAAGATCTTAGACTCATTCTAGATATGGTCTTTGTTTAAAAACAAAAAAGTATAATATTTGGTACAAATACATAATTTAAAATTTGTTGTTTTCTCTGTATAGTTCATTGCCATTAATTGTGTTCACAGTGTTGTACACTCATCACCTTATCTATTTCCAAAAAGTTTCCATTACCCAAAATAGTCAGTGAAACCATTATGGAGTAACTCTGTATCCTTCTCTCTTAGTCCTGGGCAGCCTGCTATCTAAGCTTCATCTGTGACTTCCCTGTATACTCTTTGATGCCTCAACTTTCTTCTCCTGGACTTTGACTGTCAAGGAGAGGGTGGGAAGGCCGTGAGAGAGTGACCCTCTATCATGAGGGTTGAATGAGGCATGCCAGTAGCCAGGACCTCCAGAGGCTCCTGGAATAAGGGGCTATCCAGGGCTGGCAGTGGGTAGAAAGACAGTAGAAGCTACTGAGCTGCTCTCCAAGCTGGAGAGGAGCATGGCTAATGGCCTAAAAGGGATGAAGAAGGAGCAGTGCTTGGCTATTTCCACCTAGCTAGGTCCATAGGAGTAAAAACTTTCAGCAATGCATCATCTAAGTATCCTTGCAGGTGGGAGGGGGGTCAAGTCAGGATGTGGACATAGGTAAGAAACTTCATGGATGCTGGGCTTACAGCTTCTGAGTAAAGATCGTATTACTGCCATATGGCCATGGTTCCGCGGGCTGACACCCGCCGTGGGTGTCCGGGAGATTCAGTGTAACTCTGCTTAGCAGACTACAAGCTCTGAAAGCAAATGAGCAAAAGTTCCAAATAAAGACAGAACAAATGAATTAATTTCCATTAAGTTCGCATTTAGAATCCAGCCAGGCAAGTACCAGAGGCCATTTGGGTCCATGTCCAGCCCCACACCTGAGTGACCTCTCAGGTTTAGGACCACCTGACTGCCCCCATATAATTAGGTGACACTTTCCAACCAAAGTAAACTTCTCTGTTAGGCTCTGTACCACGAAGCTGGGTGTGTGAGAAGACGGCTATAATATGTCTTATTTTAGAACTACAAGGGTCCCCAGTGCTCCATAAAATGCTCACCTCCTAAGGAAGACCTTAATGAAAGTCAGCCATAAATCACCACACTTAACATTTACATTTGTTTACTCTGCACCTGTCCTAAAACTGTTGGTTGACCTTGTCTGACACACGTGGAGATGGAGATGGCCTTGGCTCTCTCAGTGAGGTCCAGGACACCAGCCAATTGCCACACCCCAGTCTAATTTGGGAGGCCAGAATGGACCCTCCTAACGTATGTACATCTGACTCTTTCCCCAAGGACTAACGTAGCAAAGCCGAGGAACCTGAGCCAGAATGCTGCTTTATTTTCCAAGAGAAACTCAAAGCAAGAAGCTTGAGAACAGCAAATGAGAGTAAGCATTCTAAGCTTTTCCACAAATATATTTGAAAAGAAAACAGAAATCTGTGAATATTAATTCTCCTTGTGGTTTTCTGAGGACCATCCTAAGAAAACTGCGATAGGAGAGGAAGGCACACTGGAGAATGGGGTGCCATGGATTTGGTCATTCGGCCACCTAATCAGAAAGCACACATGTGTCCAGGTCATTGGGTCAGCCACAGAGCAGTCTCCCAGTCACTGGAGGTAAAAGCCACCAGTGGGGATCCATAAAATTTCTCTCAGTTCTTGAAAGAAGCATCCTTTTAATAGCAAAACAAAAATAAAATGTTCTCTGGATTTCATAGTTCTGGATTGTAAGGAAATTTTCATTAGTCACTTCAGGTACATCTCTCAAGGATTCGGGTTTGAATCTTGTTCAGCAGGGAGAAAACAGGATGGACAGATCCAGCAGATGGGGGTGGGCAATCACACAGCTTACATCTGCTCAGGTAAGGATGAGCCAGTTGTTGGGTGAATTTGTATTTTTCCCAATTACAACACACCTTTCACTGGAAATGACCATCTACAGTTTATTGTGACGATGGTTGTGTGAATAATGTTCAGAGCTTCTCCAAACTGCAGTTTTCCTATCTGAAAGATGCTGATGGACACCTCCTTCTCCAAAAATACTGCAAAAATCCTGAGGGAGGGAAAAGGTGTGGGAGCATTGGCTAAGGAACTTGGAAAATGAAGGATGAAGAGGTAAGCAGCCCCTTCCCTGGGTCATCACCAGCTCCTTGACTTCACCGAGGCTGTGTGTCTGAAGGGAAGGTGGGGCCAAGCACTGCTGAGTGGACATCATTGGTCACACACCAACCAGTGAGAGAAGGGTGTTCTGCTGGGTATCTGAAATCAGGGAGTCTGCTTGGAAAAATGTCAGAGGGCACCTCTCGGGACAGTGAAGTGTCACCATTTTTATTGCCAGAAAGTGTTAACCGAGGGTCTCTCCAGCAAGTGTGAGCTCACCAGTAAGTTTGCACTTGATTTCTATCAGCTTGGATAGATTTTCACACTTTTTGGATATTAAGAATGTGCCGTGCAGCAGAAATTAAACTATGACAAAGATGCTCAGCGGCATAAGGCCAGGCGTTTATGTGTCCTGTGTCCTGTGTCACAGCCATCCTGTGTCCATTGGTGGGTGGGTTAGGGGGCCTATGGGAGAGGGGGTACATTTGTGAATCTGGAGTAAATTTTTCCAAAGCTGTGCTTAGGTTCAACTTCGTGATTCACGCTCTTACTATGTGAGCAGAGAAGAAAAGATAATAAAAATTCAGAGAACAGCCCAAAAGGAAGGGGGAGAAATAATGAGGAAAAAAATACATAAATAAGGGGAGTACCCCACGAAAAGGACTCTGTTTCTTGGAGAAAGCTTTTTTAAGTTACCAGTATTGTTTTTATGCAAACACCATTTTCAAATGAGGAGCCCAATATAGGTATCAAAGATGTTTTTGTGTCTGTGTCCACTTGGGAGAATATTTTCAAGCGCCGTGTGTCTAAGGTTCTATTTTAACATCTTAAATGTGCAATCCAAATAACATACTGTGATTCATTTAAAAATAAATCACAGCCAGCTGTTGGTTGGACCCATATCAGGCAGGTCTGGCAAAACTTTACATGAGTCCTTGGGAAAAAAAACTCATGCATTGGTATGATTTTGTAAAATATATAATGTTCACTTAAAGCCATCTTCCACCAACATGAAAACTGAACTATGCAGGAAAGAAAGTAATCAGTACTGGTATTAAAACTAGAATCAGAAATAGGACATACAGATTAATACTCTAAAAAATAATCACAACTAAGCAGAAATTCCTAGAGGAGAGGTACATATTTCCTGACTCTTCAGATGTGAGCAGATTTGGGGGAAATGAGGACTTTTCACAAAGTGATTATTGTAACGCAAATTCATACAGTGACCTTGGAGATCAACAATGAAACAAAAATTTATAATAGGCTTAAACAGCCAGAAAGAATCTGTGTTCATGCCACCAGGCCAGATCGCTGCCCTGTGGTACACAGGACTGGGGAAGACTCCTGTGTGTTATCCACCAGAGCCGCCTGAAGGCCATGGGCTCTGAGATTCCACAGGCAGTGTCATATTTGGGGTAGAGGAGGCAATTGATGTACTCTTCTCACCGCTTCCTTGGTTTTTATGCTAGCTCCTTCTCTCCCCCTCCCAGTATGTAAAATGGAGGTAAATTAAACAAATTAAGAACTGTGTAGATGTTGAAACATTTTACCAAATTGTAGTGCTGACTTTCTGAAGCCATGGCCACTGGCTCCCCGAGGTGGGCTGGGACCGCCTCTGTCTCCTACAGTTGCCCTCCTCACTTCAAAATGTGTCTGGAAACAGCTTTGCAGATGGCCTCGTATGTTTTACAGGAAATATTACTAAACATTGAAAAGGATCACATTTCTCCTGTTAGGAATTACAAATCTGGATTTCATTTTCTCTCACTTTTTTTTTTCCTCCTCCAAACCCTGGGAAAAAATGTAACTGTTATATATGACATTCAGGAAGCATTTGGGAATTTTTTTTAATACACCCCTAGCACTTGCTTGCTCCCCCACTCTTTATATATATTTACGCCCAGGCACACAGGATATATTTACACACCATATGTGAATCCGCATATACTCGACAATCATGTTATTTCATTTATAAGTAAACATAATTGCGCAGGGAGAAGAAACTCGTTTTGGAAATTTAAAAGACTGCCTCATCTCTTTTTTTTTTTTTTCTTGTCTTTTTAATCTTCTATAGCTCAAGAAGAAAATTCATCATTCAACTCACTTGAATAACTAAAACATGAACTACTTCACTTTCCCCAGCTCCTCTTTATGCATTTTATGTAGATTCATGAAGACCAAGGGAGCACCTATTGTTGGGAAAATAATTAGCATGGATGAACAGTTGAAGTGGTGAGGAGGTGAGTCCTCACAAGCCCACGTTCTGTTTCATAGGCTCCTCCACGCCTCTTGCCGTCTCCAAAGGTGAAACGATGGTGAAATAAGCGTCTGCCCAGAAAGTCACCCCTAGGGTCTGTCTCCACTAAATACTTACTTCCCAGCATTTTGGAGCCTTCATTCTGAGAAGGGAAGCACGCTGACTGTGATGGAGCTCTGGCTGAACTCAGGAACAAGTACAGCAGGACAGGGGTACAAAGAGATTCTGGTGGTCCCCCTCTCCCTGCCGCCCGTGGTAGATAAGCTCAAAGAGACCCAGTCCAGCTGAGACCAGTGACATCACTGTTCACATCCTGCAAGAACTTACTTTACATTTCAGTATTTCTCATGCAAACACAGCTAAGGAGAAAATGACTTAGCTAGCCTGACAGTGACACTGTCCCCTCCGTTACAGGAATCTCTGAATATTTCTCCAAACCATTCTGCCACAATTCTTTTTGCCCAGCTGTAAATATCATGCTAGAGGAAGCCAGGGTCAATGTCAGGTTTTTATTAGAATTGCAGCCATTCCCTGCAACTTCAAGTACACTGGCTCCAACAATGCCAGGCAAGATGCCGAGCCCAAGCCTGGCATGTGTGTGCCCTGCCTGGCTGTAGGGCTTTTTCCTCTGGGGTGGGAACAGTAAGCAACAAGCCGCCCACCTTCCCGGCTGCCTGTGCTCCAGCCCTTTCCCTAAGGGACTGGGAAACTGCTTCCGAGCCAGTGCTCTGCCCCCACTGCTGCTTGGCTCTACTGCCTTTCACCTCTGAGACACAGACGCCCCTCCAGCCATCTGGAACCTCCTTCCTGTGTCTCCACCTCATTAATTCCCCTCTCATTTCATATTTCCTCAGAAAATGTCTCTTTCTTTCCTCTGTCTTCCTTGTCCCGTGGCCTGAAATCCCTGTTTCCTTTAGCAAGGAGGCAGTCCGTACTCCAGAAACCTGGGATCTGGCCAGGATCCCAGAATCTGGCCTTCCCGAGAGGTAGGGACCTGGGCACCCCACACTACTGCTGCCATCCTCCTCTCTGCTCAGAGCCGTGCCAGCCCCTCAGCTCACCTGGAAAGGAGGAAGCAAGGGGCAGGTACTGGCTGGACCACAGCTCAGGCCCAGGGGTCCACCTGAGGCTGTAGTTTCAGCTGTGGGCAGCTCCTCGGAGCCCCGACTGCTTGCCCCATTGGAGAGACAGATGGCGATCCCGGTGACATCCTCGGAGAAAGCTTCCAAGGGCAGAGTCCACCCTGACGCCAGCCTGGCTCATTGTCCGCGTGCTATGACTATAGTCAAAGGAGACAGGCCTAGCCAGAGGCCCCGGTGAAGGAGGGGTGGGCAGGGAAAGGCACTGAGAGACAGCCCCTCACCTTGCCCCGCTTACCCAGCGGTCATGTCTCTGCAAGCCCAGTTCATGTGGAGATGTGTACCCTCTCTTACCCCCCCTTCCCATAGTAAAGCAGCATGGACACTGGCATCAGGAAAAGATGGTGTGTCATGGGATTCTCCAGCACTACATCTTCCATTTGCATGGCATTGGTGCCCCTGCCCCATCCCAGAGAGCACAGGACACTTGCCCTTTGGAAGGGAAGCGATGCCTTGCCAGCTCATAAGGCTGCAGGTCAGGATGTCACCCACTCCATGGAGGATCACAGCCCTCCCAAGGTAGTTCCCAGGTTGTACCATAGCCAAGTGATCTTTCCAGATGCAAACGGTAGGCATGTCTGCCACGGTGTCCCTGGGCTCCCTCAAGCACCCCTTGGCACTCAGGAGAAACACATTAGGAAGCAAATCCAAGATTTGAGACAACTGAAAGGGTCAGGTGGATGGCCATTGTCGGGGTGAGATATTTGGAACTTTTAAAAAGAAAGCTAAGAGTGGGGCAATGATCCCAAACACTCAGGCATTCAGTATTTTAAACATGCTTCTCTTCATACGCAATGACAGATTTGGGGAAATGAGCCATGTCTGCACATAAATATGACATATGCTAATTGAGAACCCTGAACATGCAAAAACTGCAACTATAAATATTCGTATATATTGATACATGCAAAACTTGCAATTATATATACATATATTTATAAATATTAATGCAGACATACAAAAATTGCAATTATGTTTATATATATTTATACATACATGCAAAAATTGCAATTATATATTTTTATAGAAATGTAGACATGCAAATTTGCAATTATAAATGCTTGCATATATTGATACATACAAAATTGCAATTATGTATTTATATATTGATATAAGCATGCAAAAATTGGAGTTATAAATATTTGTATATATTGATACAGACATGTAAAATTGCAATTATATACTGGCTATATTGGTTGCATATTACACAATTATGTATTTGCATATATTAATGCATATATTTAGCTCATACTCGACGCTACATGTAAGTATTGCTTGAGTGAATGAGTAAAAGAATGACTGAATGTAGAGTGCCTGTAACACTGTCAGACTGGATTCAATGAGACAGTTGCACTACTCTGTGTTAATTTTCCTACTCGCGTAACAAATGCAAATCCTCACTTGTTCCTTTTCCTTCTCTACTTTTGAATTTCTCTTTGGAACTTACTTCCGCCTTTTATTGTAAATTTATGACATTTTCATAGACTGAGATAGGGCTCAGCCTATCTTTCTGGAGGGAAGCTCTGTTGGTTTGGGGGTGTGAAGGAGCCACAGTGGGAGGAAGTGCTCCCCTTGGTGGCCAGCAGCAACCTGCACTTCCTTAAGGTCTCCCTGCTCTGGGAGCAATTCCCCTTCCTGGATTTATGGTCACCAACATGAGCATCTAGCCGGTGGTAACTAAATAGAGCCTCACCCCTAACAACAAATTCCCTTCTTTTGTCTGAGTCATGACCTCAGTGAACTCTGCTTCCGGAACTCAACTGTCTATTCAGGTAGGTGCAGTGGAAGAAGCAGAAACAAAAGTCAGGAGGCAAGGGTGGGGGCACCCAGCTGGGAGAGGCTTGTCTGGACACATCCCAGCAACCTGCCTCTGTGGAATAATCACCTTTCCAGCCACTGAGTGTGTTACACACACCAAGTTCAACCCACAGGGTCCTCATAGTTTCAGTAGAGTATTTCCATTTTAGCACTGCTAAAAATACATGAAGACAAACTTAGTCCAATACAGATGTGGCCAGAAGGTAACTAAACACAGAGAAGAGAATGAAGACAAAATCAGAGCCAGAACCATAGAGATGAAATGCAACCTTGTTGCTGTGTGCTGGATGGAACCCAGTGCCAATCTCCTGGATCATTCTTTGCTGCTCATTCCTGCGGGTACAGAATTCCAACTCTGAGTCCATTGTTTATAAGCACATGGTGCTTCTGAAGTGTCTAACTGCAATTCCTCCCGTGTTGATAACTGTGGCATGTGCTCTGCGGGTTCCAGGCACTGGGAGGAAGATTTGTCTCCACACAACCTCAAGTATCCCCCCCCCCCCACTCCCAACCTAAGTCCCACCACCCAGGGCCTGGCTTAGGTAACAGCTTGGTGCAGGAGGCTTGGTGGCTTCTCTAATCCCCACATTTAGAAACTGTGACCTCTGTGCTCCAGATATGCAACTTTCATGAGTGCCATGGCACCTGTTCTTCCTGGGACCCCCCCCCCCCCCGCCATGTGTCCTTGTGATGGCACTGGCCAGAGCCTTCAGTTCATTTCTGCTCTGGACCATTTGCCTCCAGAGGGTGTGACGATGCCAACAGTGAAGAAGGAATTCCTCCAGAAAGACCCAAATGGAGCATGGCTGTTCCTGGGTCTTTTGCAGGGGGCAGATCCATGGATTTGTCTAGGCTTCTGGCTAAAGGCACACAAATTGGCAGCAAGGCAACCCATCAGCTGCTTGACAGTCCTCCTGGCCGCTGGGTGGGCACGGCGGCTCTGGCCAGGCCTCTTTCTCATACACAGCAAATGGCTCCCAGGGAACATCAGGTCAGAATGTAAATAAAACATGTCCAAGACACTCACATGCAGTGAAAGGGAGACTTTAAAATAGATGTACAATGGCTTTGCTCCCCTTCTTCGCAGATTCCATCCCCCCCAAAAGAACACACACACTGCACAGTTTGATGAACAGTGGGAGTTCCCTACAATTATTTGATGGGAAAATTCTAAGATACAAGATAACTTATTGGAAAGAATGCAAACACTATTACTCACTGGAGAAAGTTTTTCTTTGGGAAGAAAAAATTTACTTCAGCTTCATTATTTTTACATCCTTCCTGAGCTTCCCCAATACTTTTAAATACAAAAAAGTACTAGTCTGCCTCATTACTAAAAATAGGATGGGATGGCAGAATATTCTCTAGTAATGATTATTGTCTTCTCTGTGATTTTTGTCACTGTTATTAATGTGGGATGGTATTAACAGGGTTTTTCAATTTCTAAGTAAGCCAAATAAATTTTGGGAAAATTTTGTTTCCAAGCTCAGCAAACAAACTCACCTTCACAGGGGCCAGGGAGAGAGGCCGGGAGGAAGGAGGGAGGCAAAGCCCCATGGCTGCTTTGTCAGGCTGGTCTTTGTGCCTGCAACACACTCCTGGCACCGGTGCCAACAGGCCCAGCTGGTTGCCTTGTGCTGTGCCTACCTGAGGGACAGTGAGGTGGCTCAACCCTGGACATCTCACAAAAGGGACAGTGTCCCCCGCTCCTCCCCAACAGCCTGCCTCCTCTGTGCCCCGAAATATGTTTGTTCTTCAACCCAGCCCCCTCCCCTGGCTTCCTGTGGAAGAATGTAGCCGGGCGGCCCCTCCCGTGCTCTGCTATCAGCTTGGCACAGGCCGTCGTGCTCAGCTGGGACTTCACTAAGGATCTCGCTTTCCTGGGCAAACACAGCTTCACCTGCCCTCCAAATCCCTTCTCCTCCTCCTTCCCAGCCCTCCCAGCTGAGCTATGTTAATCAGGTGGGGGACACAAGGTAACATTGAAGTAATTCAGCCAATTAGGCCCTGAATTGTTTGCATCCAACAGCATTTTGTATTTCTGCAAATGTGTGAAATGCAAAATGTGCCCTCCAGCAAAAACGACAGCAGCCATGTCCTGGCGGGGCCTGACGGCTAATAGCTAGGCGTGCATATGCTCCGGAAGGCTGGCCTTCTTTATGTGTGCGCCTCTCTGCGAGGCAGGCAGAGCTGGGGGTCTTGGTGGCAGATGGGCAAGGGTAGCAGGGATTGGCTAATCCCAGATCTACATTCTCTTCTTCACGTAGCAACTGGGGAAAGATGGGGCCAGCTGTCAAATGGAAGACTTTCATGGTCCCCTGCACACAACAGCTGCACAGGCCCTGCCTGCTTGGTTCTAAATTATTAAACATCTTTTTAGTTTGTTCCAGCTGCAGGCATCAGTGTGTTTATGCAGCCTTTGTGCATTTTACATATGATTCCTTCTCCCCTCCTCTCATCAAAATGCTGTTTGTAAAAGTCATTATCCCATCTGTGCCCCAGTTTGGCCAAACAGCCTAAGACAAATCCGATGCCATTCTCCTTCCAGGACAATTTGGGAGTTGAAGATGATTGCTGTGACTTGAGACTCCGGGGCTTCACTGCATTGTCTCTGCCACCTGTAAGAGGTGGTGTCATCTCGGCAGCTTCAGGGGACCGGCACATAATGGCAAATTCTGCAAGGAAGGTTTCATTGTCGCACATTTATGACTTCAGAGAAAACACACATGCAGTGAAAACTAAACGTGGCCTCTACATCTGCGGAGCTTCTCCCGAGCGCGGTGGTGGAGGAGGAAGGGGGTCGGCAAGACTTCTTTAAGTCACGGCCATTTGCCATTGACATGACTATTCACAGACAAGTATACAGGGCCACCTTTCTATTTTTGCCGAGGAACTCCTCGACCCTGGTGTCCTGGATAAGCCTAAAGCATCCGGGAAGTGAGGCCCTGGCAGGCCGGAGTCTGACCTGATGTGTTCATTATATTCCTGAACCCAGAAATGATTTGTTGGATGCGGTTGCTTCCTGCAGGATACTGTGGTGGCAGCCAGATTCCAGCACAAAATGTACGTCGCCATCCACAGTGGCGCTGCTTGCAGCCAAGATTAGCTCTTCCATCCAAAGCACACGGTGCGCTGGGGATAGAGGCGGCAAGCTGGGGGACGGCCTGGCTGCTCCATCTCCCCTCCTGAGCCATCCGTGAGCCCAGAGCTATGGACACAGTGTGCAGAGCTCCCCACTTTCACAGAGGCCCATAGCTTCTTTTCTAGACAGGCCTGGGCCCTTCCTTGTCCCTCTCCCACCTGCCAAGTCACTCCCTGGCACTGCTGGGCTGCCGCTGGCTTCTTTTTAATGTAGTACTACATGCTTCAAATGAGTTCCATAATGTACCCAGAATCGTGTCTTCCAGGGAGTCTCTACCAAAGATTCCTCTTCCTTCCCTCCTAGAAAGAAGCACAATTAGAAAAGAGACAAGTGTAGCAAATAGGTGGCTTCCCCAGAGCCTCAGAATTGCCATCAGACACACCTCCAAACTGGGAAGTGGAGAAACACCAGCCAAGTCCTGGAGCCCTCCCCAAACCGGGCACTGCTTGCTGAAAAGGTGCCAGGAATGACAGGGAGAAGCCAGAATGCAGTCCTTATGGACAACAGGGCCTGGGAGGAGCTGAGGAAGATGTGGAATGGCAGCAATGCACTTATTATCAGTGACTTCTTAGGACTGCAAACCTACAGGGTTTCAGGATTTCCAAGAGTCATCTGAAATGCCATCTCCATGGCTCCCCAAAATAACCAAGCTGCCAAGGAAGGGTAAGAAATCAGAGTGCTTAAGGTCTTTTTCGAAGTCATAGATTCTCTGGAAGAGAGTTGCTGCTTCCACACAAGAGAGAAGGCTGGGTTTTGCCATTATGAAAGGCACACCTGCCCCTTGGCCCTTTTGCTGGGCAGAGCTGTACTTGCAAAGCAGAGCCAGGTGATCTTCGCCAATGACTGCAAATATCACTTAGAGGGAATGGGTTGCTCAGAAACGTCTTAATGAAGTACTAAGCATTTATCGAACTTCACTTACTTTAACTGCAGCCAGTAAAAGTCTCCAAGGACAGTGAGGAAACCAAAATTTCCAGGGAATGTAAATTCCAGCTTTGGCTAATTTTGAGGACAACAATTCCCCTCCTTTACGAGGTGCATAATGAAGCAGCCTGCGCCTCAGCTGAGCAGGCTTCTAACAGGCAGGGGACAGGGCTATTGCTCCATCCCCAGGGCTGGGAGCAAGCACGGGAAGAGCCGGCTTCACGCTAGACAAATGGCTCTTTTGTTTTCTTCATTTTTAATTAGCCTCCTTTTTAATGACCTAAGTTAATAAGTGTCAAAAGGTGCAAAACACAGCTTGGCTTTATTTTTTAAAGTAGGAATTTGTCTTTAATCTTAGAGGCAAGCCCAGCCCTGGGTGAGTCTTGCCTGTGCAGGAGGCAAGGGCTTTGATTGCTCTCTGTCTCTGGCTAGCTGTGCCTGGACACTTTGGCACAGCAGACGCAAGAGTCACTCTGATGGACTGGGGTCTCCTGCAGTCACCCAGTGTCCCAGCACAATTTTGTGTGAGTTCCCATTGGGCCACACCTCCTGGGCACTTACTCCGGTTCCTCCTCAAGCTCAGAATGCCTTCCTCAAAGCTGCCTGTACAACACTGGAAGAAAGACTATTGGAAGGCAGCTGAGGGCCAAGGGGGTGGTCGGTGGTGCTACCCCAGTGGCCTGAAGGAGAGGACACAATTTTCAGGTTGCCAGGCAACAGGCAAGGTTCCACCTGCAGTGTAGGCATCCCAGCTGACACTTCTTCCCTGTGCCACTGTCTTCGCTGTGTGGCTCACACCACTCCTCCATCTCCCTTCACTTTCTCCAAGCCTCAACATGCAGGAGGCACCCAGATCCACACAGGGTGAGGACACACTCTGGCTCTGAGACTTTTCCCCGTACATGGCTGCTGGAGAACAAGACTGGCACTGGCACATGAGTGCCTCTGCATGTGCACACGCACGTGTCCCAGTCCTGGCTTCTGGTGGGGCCCTGAAGACACGCTCTACTTTGCAGACATATGAGCCCCACTCCATTAGGCTTCTGTAGGAGAAAGCTCCCACAGAGGGTAAGAAATCTCCCCGGTGAGGGACAGAGCCAGGATCACTTTTCAGTTCCCTGGATCCAATGCCACAGGTTGTAAGGAGGAGCTGGTGCTTCAGCCTGCCCAGGGCAGCTCAGGCTGGACTCACCAGAGAGCAGCTGTATTAATTTTGTGGCATTTTATAGCCTAGATAAATATTCCCTCAAGATCAGGCTCCAACCACAGCACTCATTTTTGTTTATGATCAAATAGCGTGAATAAACAGGAGTGGTCAGAGGTGAAAAGCTGGTACAGAGAGCTAAACCACCAAGCCACTTGACCGAAACACACCATCCATCCAACAAGCCCAAGTTCAACGCTGCCTTCCTTAATAAAAGTGGAACACTCATGTCAGGCATAGCTCTGCCACACAGCCATGTCCTCCCCCCGAGAGGTTGGTGTGCTGACCTGGAGCTCATCAAGGCAAATGTGCGCGTGAGTGTGTGTGTGAGCTGACTCAGGAGATCATTTGCAAAGTTCTACCTCCAGACAGTTTCTGGCAAACTCCCAAATCATTAGAAAGTACTCAGTTCCATTTTATTTCACACTTTAGAAGTCAAGGTGAGCAGAAGTGTTGAGACGCCTGTAGGAATCCATTGTGATGGGTTTCTAGGTAGATTTATTAAAATACATTTCAAAGCACATATATGTAAATAAAAGCAGGCTTATGGCTTAGGTCTGCTGGTACAGGTAATTTCCATAAAAATTAATATTCCTGACTTTACTGGAACTAAATAATTAAGAAAGAAAGTATATTACAATAATAAAATTATCAACAGAGTTTTGACAAGCAGTCATGTGCTTGTAAATGAAATTTATTTAGGTGCCACTCAAAACATAGTAATTAAGAAGTACAGAATGCATTCCCAGATGGATCCTGCTTAGTGTCTATCTCCTTTGGAGAACAAAATTGGAGTGAGCACTAACCAGCACCCAAGTACCCAAGCCCCCTCAGCCCCAAAGCAACACCCCATCATGTCTCTGTGCTTAGCTGTAAAAGCTGGTGCTACACACACAAATAATATAAATCTAGGCAATTGTCTGCTAAAAGCAAAAGCATGGGAGGAGGTGATTATTGAGAAAATGTCGGGGGTTTGGAAGTAGGACTTAGGAACTAAGTTAATAAAAGGTCATTCTTATACTTATATACAGTTGCTAAATTCTTCAGCTATGCCAGGGCACCATGTGATTAGTTCAGTGACGCAGCCTGACACTAGTCATGGACTCTGATCTCTCTGCGTCTTCGTTCTAAGGACAGGGACTACTATTTAAAAAGTGGTTATGTGCTCTGAGGGGTAAATCTTCAGAGGCATAAGATATGAGAGCCAGAAGGATCTAAACTCATCATACATATAAATTCTCCAAGGCTCAGAGATGTTGAATGAGTTGCCCAAGGGGTTGGGTGGTATATGAGTTTGCTCAGGCAGCCATAACAAATTCTACAGTAAGAGTGGCTTTATCAACAGATTGTTCCTCTGCGGAATTCTGGAGGCTAGGATTCTGAGATCAAGGTGTCAGCAGGACTGACTTCCTCTGAGGCCACTTCTGTGTTGTCTGGTCCTCATCTCCTCTTACAAGGACAGCAATCATAGTACATTGGACTCACCCTAATAACCTCATGGGACTACAGCCATCTCTTTAAAGGCCCTAACTCCAAATAGAGCCACGTTCTCAGGGTCAGTGTTCAGGGCTCCAGAATCAGAATTTTCAGGGAGAAAACAACTCACCATGACAGGTGCAGATGGCAGCACCAGGGCCATCCAATCATTGTCTTTGTCTCCAATCTCCTGTCACTTGTACGATAGCCAGGAGGCCCTCAACTCAAAAGATCTCTGTGGAAATTCAGTTTTCTTGTCTTGGCAGGAAGACTCTATAAACAGAGGTGTCTTCTAGTCAAAGCCCCATAACACTCATGCTTGAGAGAACACTGTCCCTCATTGTGCCGAGGAGGGCTGTGGTCATCAGGGTCTCAGTGCTGCTAGCAGAGGGGCACTGCCCTCTTGCTGTGGGGCCCCTGGAGAACAGACTGCTGATCCTAGGGCAGCATATGTGGAGAACCAGGCTGGGGCTAGCTCCCAGATGAGGTGGAGGGAAGTGGAGATCTCCTGTTCTTACCTGGCACTCCTGAGATATTATGCAGACTTAGCCCTGGTTTTCAGGGGACTGGGAGAGAGTGATAGCTCACACATCAAAAATCAGCACATAAAGGTATCATTGATGGATGACTTCCTGTGTGCTTTGTCTGAATTAACTGACTTAGCCTTACAATCACCTCACAAGGGCAGTCCTGTTATTACTCTCATCTGACGGATGAAGAGATGGTGGCACTGAATGCTGTTGCAACTTGTCATGTAACTGATAAGCAGCAGCTCAAGAGCTTAGACCTAGATGGCCAAGCTCCAAGGCACACTTTCCACCTTTTGGGGAGCAGCAAAAATATTCTCAGCCTCCTACTCTTAAAACTTCATTGATCTTGGAGTCAAGTGTCTGTGACATTGCTAACATTTGAAAAACAGATACATAAAAATCAAACCGGGTACAGACCAAACAGCAGCCCACAAGGTGAGTCTACATGGTGAAGCAGGCTGATGGCTGGACGTGTGCCACTCACAATGGTCAATCTCTCCCTGTTCTCCTCCTTCTGCCCCCCCTCCCATCTTTCCTTCCTGGTAGTAAGGCAGCCAGTGCCACTGGGGTTAATGTAGGAAGGAGTCCAGTGGGCAAGCAGCCTGGCAAGGTCAGAAAATTAACTGTAATGGAACATATTGTGTAGAAAAGAAAATGTCCCCAGATGATGAGTGCAGGTTTTCCCTGTCTAAGAAGGGAGGGACATCATGATAGGGAGAAGGTCGTGTGAGCCACTCATTAGAGTGCGAAGTGCTGATTTCACAGATAGATTCAGACAAATACCCTACATGTCCTACTCAGGCTTACCCACAGGCCAAGGAGCAGCAATCTCCCTGTAGCAGTGCCAGATCTTGGTTTCTAAACACCATTCTCTGCTGAAAGTAACTGCACCTTCTTACAGAACTGGCTGGTTCCAGGGCTGGGTCAAGAAAAGAACCAAGGTGTTCCTGGAATATTTACTAGTGCCAGGAAACAAGCAACAGCTTATAGGTGGAAGAGGATATGTCTAAAAGTCAAAGGAGTCATTTAAGGATCCCTTAAATGCTGAATCTAAGACAATTTGATCAGCAAGATAAATGATAATTGAAATGGGTTATAACCCATGGGAGAAAACAGAAAAAGAGTGATGTTAATTTTAACTCATGGAATAAAGGGACACACAGACATAAACAAACACATAAAGAGAAAACTGCTCCTTACAGCTGAATGTCATGATTTATGTCAAAAAATGGCAGAGATAGAAAATCACCATTTGGCAACAGATCATGGTAAAAATTTATATGGGGAAGGAACACTGATGGATGAGGGATGGCATCTTCCATGTCCCCACTGTCTCCTCTCACCATGCTTATCCAGGAAGGAGGAGAGGAATGTTATGCAGGAGAGACCTGGCAGATGTCACTTCAGCAGACAGCCTAAAGGAACATCACCAGAAATGGCAAAAATCAATGCTGTGCACCAGTGACCAGAACCCAGGTGGGTATTGGGTAGACTCTCCCAATGCCTCCCTAATAGCTGGGATCACAGTTATGCACCACCATGTCTGGCTCATGGGTTTTACCCTTGGAATGGGAAAACAAGGCAAATTTTATTTTTGTAAACGAATTCAGCTGATAAATTTTTTAAATATCAGAAAGTACAGAAAGCAAAACACCACACAAAGGCAGCACTAGACAAGCACGTGGGCCTCTGCCCTGCAGAGCACCACTCTGTGGCTTTCCAGTAAAAAGAGAAAACTTGAGTTCATGAAAAGTTGAAGAAACACACATGGAAGGATATTCCACTCAATGACTGGCCTGTCATCATCAGAACTGTCAAGGTTGGGAAGGTCAATGACAAAGAAACTGTTCAATATTAACAGACCTTAGACAGGTATGACCTCAGACCCTTTAACCTTAAAGGTACTGTTGAAGGAGAAACACAATGGGGTGTCTGGGAGAAGGATTTGGGGAGCTCTTCATGCTATTCTTGCACACATTCTGTATTCAAAAGGTTTTAAAATAAAAAGTAAAAACTGAGTACTGTAAACTATAACTTTTTAGCTTGTAGATGATGGAAATAAGTCATTAGCTAACCTCTCCACAAGGCGTGGGGATGAACAAGAGACCTACAGGGTGACCAGGCCCCAGGTGGTAAGGTGTGCGTCCACACCTGTCAGATCCAAAAGGAAATTAAGGCATACTCTTTCTTACAAAGCTGGTGGGACGATACATATCCTTTTCAAAAACATTTTGGCAGTATATACCTTTAGAATCAAAATCCTATTTTCCCTTTGAAACTGTAATTCCATTTCTGGGGAAGTGTCCTATGGAAATAATCTAGAATTTGGGGAAATGGTTTATGTCCAAATATATTCATTGCAGAGCTATTAGCACAAGTAAAAGTTTAGAATCAGCCCAAATGCTCAGCCCTGGGAGAATGAATTTATTACTTTGGCATATCTACCCAACGGCGTGGTGTGAAGCCAGCAGAAACAACATTTAAAAAGTGAGAAACTCTAACATTTGTTTTGAAAAGGAGAAAAAGAAGGATTAAAAACAATTTAATTCATACTGCATATAGAAGCTTGTATTCTGGGATTTTTTTAATCTAACCTTTAAAGATTAGGGAAAAAGATGTTCCTCATCAGTGGGTGAGAACATTGTTGGCTTTTTGCCTGTTTTTTTGTTCTTTCCAAAAAAAAACTAATAACACATATATTTTACCTGGACATTTTTTTTGTTTTGTTTTCATTTTTGTTTTTTGTGCTCCTGGGGACTGAACGCGTAGCCTCGGGCTTCCTAGGGAAGGAAGTCACACCTCAGCCCTTTCCTTTTTTATTAGTTTGTTTTTCGATAGGCTCTTGCTTTTACCCAGAGGGACCAGGGACTGTGATCTCCCTACCTATGTCTCCCAAGTAGCTGGGGTCACAAGCATGTGCCGCGATGCCCAGCTCATGTATTTTACCTTTGCAATGGAAAGCCAAGGTGAATTTTATTTTTGTAAGTGAATTCAGCTATTAAATTTTTTTAAATGTCAAGAAGTGCAAAAAGCAAAAAAACCCACGGAGGCAGCACTAGAGACCTCAGGGACTTCTAGGCTTGCAGAAGTACCCAAGCCTCCCCACACTGACTCTGCTAGGGTCCCAGGAAGCCCCACTACCAACTCAGCTGTCAACTGCAAAAGCACACAATCGAACAAGCTTGTCTGTGTGCCAGCTCTCCATAGTGCTGTGTGAAAGAAAGGGCTGTCTCTGGAAACCAGCCCTTCTTCTTCATCCTCACATAAGAGTTTGGGTCAAGTTCAGGAAGATTCATGGAGGAGAGGAACACATGAGGCAAGATGAAAGGGACAGTGGGGGACATTAGATAGGTAGACTTGGGGGACTGAGTTAGTGCAGCAAAGATGGGAGACCAGAGGAAGAGAAGAAAGTAGAAAACTACACCTTGTCTTTCAGGTACCCAAGTCTGGATTTTCCAAATGTTTCCTCCTCAACCCTCTGGAGGTCTTACTCACCTGGCCAGTAAAATGGGACAGAAACAATTACTAAGGGGGTGGACCTGACAATCATCATCAGGTTGATGGCAGGACAGGAATGATGGCCTGGGCACTGAGAGAGAGGAGCCCCTCTGAGGCTGTAGGATTTGAGCTGAGAGTAGGGGAGGACACAGGGAGAGGACCTGGGGAACAGTCACCCTCAGGGACAAGAGGAGGAAAGATCCAGAGAGAGGAGAACATAGAAGGATAGCACAGTAAAACTGAGGAGCAATGAATTCTCCATTGTCTGGACCAGCATCAAACCTGAGGAAAGGATAAGGTGCCCATGGATCGACAGTTATCTAAGGCATTTGGTCCTTACAGGAGCCATTTCAGAAGGCAGACTGCTTATGGTAGCATAAGCTAACATAACCTTGTGGTGGAAGCCTGTTAATGGTTCATAACCTCATGGGTTGAGGGCTTGGTTCCCAGCTGGTAGTGCTACTGAATAGTGATTGGATTGTGATGGCTCCGATTTCATCAACAGATTAATCTATTGATGAGTTCGTAGTGGAATGGGCTAGTAGAAGCTGGAGTCTAGTTGGAGGAAGTAGGTCATGGGGGCATGCTTTCTGACTCTCTTTCTAGAGCCTCCTGTTCACCATGAAGTGACACATTTGCTTTACCATGAGCTCCTGCTGCCATGTTGCTCTGCCTCACCTCAGGCCTGAAAGCAATGAAGCCAGCCAACCACGAACTGGAGCTCTGAAGTCATGAGGCCCAAATAAATCTTTTCTCCTTTAAGTTGGTTTTCTCAGGTATTTTGTCACAAGATAGCAAATGACTGACATAGAACTTCAACCTTGCATGCAGCAACGAGAGGATAGGCACAGCTCTTAAGCAAATATTTTACCTTTTCTCTTACTTTAAAAAATGGGTATGTGTGGCATGCACGACTGATTTATTATGGGGAGTAAAACATCATTCATGTCTATGAAATTTCCTAATAGAGAGGTAAGTGAAAATTACCACATGAAACTCCTAGTACTAAATGTGGTTTTAGTGTTACAGGTTCAGCAACACTGACAGCGACGTTTTGTTGCAAATACTTCCTTCCATGTGCATAGAGCAACCATTACTAGGTAAGAAACCAGGCCAGTGCAGGGAGCCTGTTTAAACTAGCAATTATATTCCTCTGCACTGATGGTCAATTACGTTGTCTGTTCTAAAATGAATAGAAGGATTTGGAGAACAGGAGAGGGAGGTGACAGAGAACCACTTTGACAGCATCTGCAGGAGGAAACATCTAAGCTGATTGGGTCACCCAGTGTTGCAAGAGCCCAGGGATAAGATAGAGCTGTGTTGCATGTCACAGCTTTTGGAAATCTCCCAGGCTCTTTTAAAGTTAATAAATTGTCCCTCCACTCTTCCAACTTTAAGGGCAACAAATTTACTCCTTTTCACCCATTTACAAAATGGTTCTTGGTGTTTGCTGCTAGTTCATCTGGAAAGTCTTAACTGACGTGAACTCTGAATCCACAGGAGATCCCAGAACTATCAAATTATCTTCTCATTCCACTCCCAGACCCTGCTCCTCACACTGAACAGACCTTCGATGTCCCTTTTGAGTGTGCAGGTGAATTCTCCCTGCCTGCATTAGTCAGCTTATGGAGTGCCTGACATGGGGTCCCTCTGTGTCCCCTGCTCCTGGAGAGCAGTGCAGCTGTGATCTCTAGGTGTGCCCAGCACAACCCAGGTGCCCACCCACACCTACAGCACCTCATTCCTGCCAGCTCTTCCCCTGTGCATGTCTAAAGCTTGGCATAGTTTCCTTGTCACTGTTAAAGTCCCAGCAAACTCCAGTTTGTTGCCCTCATTCCATCAAATTATATCCAGTTCCAGCATGTCAGCTGGATGTCATAACTTTCTTCTCTCTACACTCAACATAATTTACTCCCAGCTTTGTTGAGACCAATTACTCACATAGTAATTTTTCACCATGAAGAACACAGTCAAGGGGCCTCCCCTGACAAGTCTCTGCAAATGGTGTCCAAGAGCACAAACCCAGGGTGACCTACAGGCCGCTGCATGCCTCTTCAGACACACGGTCTAGTTTGTCGCTTGCCAAGTTTTGTGGGTGGAAAGAGCATTGGGAGGGGTGCCTGTATGAAACTATAACTGCCAGAGAGGTAACCATCCTCTGGGAGGAATCAGAACCAAAGTTCACGGAGTGATCCCTGATCACGTGAGCCCTTTCCAGAAATCGGCCAAGCCCACCACCTAACCAAGGGTCCCTCCCGTTCCAAGCAACTCTCTGCCACCCTCCACCATGTTTTGATGGCAATCATTCTGCAACTGTCGATCCATAATTTTATCAATCCTGTCTGCTGTCTAGCCGGAACCTCTAGCTTGCAATAATTAAACATCTCAGTCCGTGTTGCCTCCTCTTCGTCAACAGGAGAAGAAATATTCTTCCAGAAGCTGTGGTGAGCTCTTTTCTGGAGATGGGCTGTTATCTGCAGGTTTATTTCTTCCCCTGCTTTCACTTTAAAGCCGCTGCCACCACCGTCTCCGCCTCCGCCTTTGCTGTGCACACAGTGACGAGGGGTCAGAGAGCACCAGTTGTGCATGAAAGATGTGAAAATTTACTGCAAATGAGACAAGAGCAGTAAATTCATTTTTATTCAAATTACTGTCATCATACATTACCACGTCTCCTGTAAACATTGTGCTTCAGACAGGGTGACAGCATATTATTATTTGTGAGATTATACTATTATTAAGCTATTAACATGTCACCCCTGCTTGAAACAATGACTCAGCTTGGTTCTGCATAATAGGACAAGTGAGGGAGACAAGCAGAGGTGACAGGAAGGTTAGTTTTAAGACTGCAGGCTGGGCGGAGAATGACAGCTGGCACTTACAGACTCACGTAACGAGGGGCCTGTGCGTTTTTATTTGGGGACCTTCATAACCATGTCATTGCACCAAACACTGTGTTCTGTTTCCTTCACCAAATGCATTGCCCAGACATTAATTAGTCCATATGCTTACTTCAAACCCAAAGCAAGAAGAAGTAGATGGGTGAAGCCAACGCTGACAGGAGAGACTTCCTTCTCCCTGTCCTTGGTCAAATTGCAAGTGTCTTGTTGTGCTGGTGAATGGAGGGATGTGCCAGGTGGCGTGAGCTCTGACCTAGATCCACATTCAGTTATCCAATCAGCACAAGTCTAACTCCCACAGAACGGGAGCAGCTCATCCAGCCATTGGTTCTGTGCCCCGAAGACTTGAGAAGGATTGAAACACTGGCCTGCCTGGTGTCAAAGACCTTTGCTGTGGACCTGTAGCCCCAGGTCCCTGTGATGCGAGCCTGCTGCATCTGGACTACTCCTATCATATATTTATGATTGCCACCATTCCAGAACCAATCACGGTCTTCTCAGAGGTGTCCTTCTCCCTTGGAGAACTTTTTGTCTCTCTCTCACTGCAGCTATTCCAACACCCGTGGAGACAGAACAGCCCGTTCTGATTCCTGGCAGAAACCTTCACTGATGCCCAGGTTCCAGGACATAACCACTGCCTTCCCCACTTGAGGGTCCATCACATGAAGGAGGAGGACAGAAGAGAGGAGAGCCCTGAAGGACAGAGGAGCAATGTCCTCCTCCCATGCCTTCATTGGCTGGGTTGGGTCCTGGGCTCAGCCCTACTGCTTCAGTGTCAGTTGATAGGAGCCTGAATCCTCCAGAAAGACACCCCTGTAAACCCAGTTTGCCTCACTCTCCTGGGTCTCCATCCAGTGACATTTTCTGAAATCAAGTAAAAAGCAAATGTTGAACGATTTTTTTCCTAAATAAGTTGGGAAGGAACCCTGTGATGGAGAACAAGTGTAGGGACACATCGGTGTGTTACTAATGATCACATTTTAGGCTTGATGGGAAAAAAAACTAAAGGCCTGGCTCAGAAGGTTTTCAACCTCAAAGGCCACATCTTGTGGAGAACTCACTGCAAGCTGGGCTTGGGCCCAGGCTGCTCAGGCTTTGGCTTTTAGAAGTGCCTTTTCAAAGTTGGTGTCCTAGACAGTAGGAACATGACTTTGATATCTTAAAAGCTCTGAGTTGCATGTCTACTTTCTCAAATTGTCCTTAAATAATTAAGCTGAGAAATTGGTTGATGTGAACCATCCGTAGGTTTTGAGCTCAATCTTCCCCAAACTTGTAAACTGTTTATAACTTGTAAAGCTGTTTTTATCTCCCCAGACTTCTCTGAGAAACCTTGGGTGATGGTGTTTCTCTCCTTCTTTTGTTCTCTACTCACCTTTCTCCTTTTGACAAAGAGATCTCACCTCCCTGGAACCTTATCTTCCTAACGGTCTCCAGTCCTGGTTGACGCCATTACTTCAGAATAAGCCTTTTGGTCAGGCATTCTGGGCCTCTGTCCAATAATCGGGCAGCCTGAGTCCCAGCCCTGGGTTCCACTTGCCATGGTCACAGCAGTCTCCCTCTTTTTTGTCAAACCGGCAGCCAAATTCTTGCTCACTCATCTCTCTTGGGCACAAATCTTCAACAAACCAAATTCTCTTCCCTCGAAATTTGCTCTTTACTTTCTGTGGCATTAATGGAGTTCTGTACTAAGGAGTGAATACAGCACTTTTTTTTCCATGTCTGCTTTGTGTCAGAATGATAACCATAATTTTGAAAGGACAAAGTTGAAAGAGTTCAGTCGACCTAATTAAAGGAGGGTCTGCTGTGATAATGTACATGCATCTTTTTGTAGAATCACTGGCTAGAAAAGCATTCAAGGATCTTCTGATCCAATCCTCTACCCTCAGATAGGTAGAGTTTTCTATGTTTCAGGAAATATGACTGAGGCCTAGAGAGATGAAATGTGGTGAGTGCATCCATTAATCGCTCACTGACACACCAGGCAATGTCACAGCATGAGTGAAACCAGGTGTAACTGCAAGCTGCATATCCTGGGTCCCCTGTCATCTGGACAAAAGGGCTAAGCCAACACAACTCAAGGCTCAAGGACAGCTGGAAGCCAAAACTTTTTTTGTGTGTGAAGATAAACCAATTTTATTAGGCTGCAAAAAAAAAAGTTTCCTAATAATAAATTTGTAGAGAAGGAACAAATGAATAATAAATGGGACCATGACAGAGATGGTTTTCTTTTTTTTTTTTTTGGCAGTACTGAGGTTTGAACTCAGGGCCTACACCTTGAGCCACTCCACCAGCCCCTTTTGTGTGATGGGTTTTTTGAGATAGGGTCTCAAACTATTTGCCAGGGCTGGCTTTGAACCATGAGTCTCCTGATCTCTGCCTCCTGAATAGCTAGGATTACAGGCATGAGCCACCGGTGCCTGGCTGTGATGATTTTCTTTTGAACGTTTTGCACAGTTAGGATGGTTCTCGTCTCAAAGCATGTGAGTCTGGCCTTCAGAGTAGGTTGTGTTCATTGACCAGAGCCTGCTCTGGTAAATCCAGGCTAAAAGGTCAAGATCTTCCGGGAAGGGGGTGGAATCATGGTCCCTGAGGCTCTGCAGAGCACACAGTGCACAGGCAGGAATCCTCCTGGCAGAGGTTCAAGATGGCTACACTATAGAGGAGGAGAAGGGTGATGTGAGCATTGCTGTCCAGATCTGTGTCCTTACCAGTGATTTACACATCCTTGTTGCTGGAACAACCATGACCCTCCCTGAATGATGAGCTCCTGTCCACCCAACTCACCTTTGTGGATAGTCACAAAAGAAGATTTAAAAGAAGTTAGATCTTCTCGCAAGAAAGGTGGTACTGCAAACTAGATCAGTGACATTCCCTTAAAATTCTGGCAAAGCACTCATGGAGGTGTTTTCAGGTGTGTTCTGAAGTCACAATGCTAAGTTTGAGCCCTAGATCAGCTGCATGTGGCATGGAGAAGGGTATTTAACTTCCCTCTCCCTCGGTTTCCATATCAGAAAACAGGGAGGGTGACACCAGTCTCTGCTGCATGGAGTCAGGTCTGAATGACCACATGTACAGAATACTGCCCCACAAAGAATAATGACTGTAAGTCACCTGTATCCTGTGCTTCTCAATAACAAGGCAATCCAGCAAAGACAGGTTTCTTGTAGTCAGCTTCCCAAGGCAGGCCCCTCATTTATTGTATTCCCCCTGTGTGCCCATTTCTTGGTACAAGGGGATGCTCAGGGCACTCTGGCTGAATACACAATATGCTACATTTCACCAGTGTGGCTGGGTCTCTGCCAGGCACAGCAAGTGCAAAGATGAAGCTCATCCCCACCCTCAAGGCTCTGAAGTAGACAGTCAGAAAGTCATCCTCAGCCCAGAAGATATCCCAGTGAACCAGGATACCAAAGCCAGCAGACAGGGATGCAGCCTCCCATCCTTTCAAAACAGGACCCCCACTGGTCTGAGCTAGCACAGACAGGGGGACACAGCTTTCCATCTTAGGCCAAGTGGCAGGTCATCGGTCTCTGTAGGCAAAAGAGAGCTGGTGCTGCCAGAAGCCCACCAGATGCTCAGTCCTCAGGAAGGAATGGTACCCAAAGATGCAAATCCTTGTCTGAGGAGGAAGAGGGACCCCAGACTAATGTGACAAACCAGAGTGCAGGGTTCCTTCTGACAGTGGTTCTTCTGCTAGGGGAGCTGGGCAAAAGCAATTCCAGGAGAGGCCTGCCTGGGCCTTGGGAAGAGGCTGTGTGGGATGTGTCTGATGGGTGCTCGAGGGTGGGACCTGCATTGGGTTTGCCTGACACCTTCCTCACCAGAACCCCTTTAGCAAAAATCCCCTATACACAACAGCCCCTTGTGAGGGCCACCTTGGGAAAGTGAATGACTATTCAGTGTCCCAGAGAAAGGGAGATTAGCCAAAGTCAGCATCCACAAAAGCCCTGGAGTCAAGTGTGATAGGTGGGAACACAGCAGCACAACCTGCCATACCAAAGATGCACAGGGTGTGTGGAGGGGAAGCCATGTGGGGATGGAGCCCAAAGGCTACAGGAGGGAGTGGTCAGGGAGAACAGTGAATACAGTGGATCGCTCTTTAAGATTAGCAACATATAGAAGAGTTGAGGAGTGTGGAGAAAGCAGGTATCCATCAGGCTGGCATTTTTTATGTCTGGCTTCCAACACCTCCAAGCACCTGGTACGTAGTGGGCGCTCAGTGAAAATGTGCTATTGACCAAACAACTACGTATCCTTTTTCAGTAGGCTGTGAACCCCACTGGCCAGGAGCCAGATTCCTATTCTGTGTCCTCAAAGACCAACACTTGTAACAATTGACTTAACAGATGATTCTTGAATGAATGAATGAGGGCATCCCATGGAGATTAGAAGAAATGTTCAAGAGCCAACCACCTTCTGGACCTCGTTGATGCCCTCCAAGACTGGCTTCCACCCAGGCACTGGGGGCCAGCCCCTCAGCTGCAGCTAGGCCCCCCTGCCCTGAAGTCCACTGCTCCCAGTGGATGACCACTGCTCCCAGAGGGAAGCCCAGGGCTTTGACTGTCACACTAACTTTTTCTCCCCTCCATGCTCATCCCCAACCATGCCTTGCATTATCCATGCCTGTGATTTTCTGAACATACCACAAGGCACCAATCTTCCAAGCCAGTCCTCCAACCCCATCCTCCTTCCTTCAGGAAAGAACCACACCTGGGCCACTGTCTCTCCCACCAGGACTCTAGCTGTGTAGAGATGCTCAAAGGGCTTGACAGAGTGATGCAGAGATAGGGCTGGACACCTTATGTCCCCCCAATCTCCTGCAGCTCCTCACCTGTGAAAGCCATGCTTGCCTCCAAAAACATGGTCCATCAGGAGTCCCTTGCAGATGGCTGCCTCTGGGGGCCTCCCTGGGATTCCACTGTACCCTGTGGCAGCACCATCTTACCACGGGTCTCCCCCAGGACAGAACAGTGTTCTGTCAAGATCCCCTCAGAAGCCTGCTCACCTAAACATGAACCTTCTCGTGTGGTTGTGTGAGCTTATAAATAAAACAACCACAAATTAGTTCATTGCAGAGTTCTCAAAACCGTGTGATAACGCCTTGAGAAGAAGCAAGGTTTCCTTAGAACCTGCTGGTTCAAATTTTGAAGGCTCACAGGTTACTCTATTGAGAGCACTTTAAAGGAACAAAGAAAATACAGGATAACCATGAGGCAGATTCCATTCCTAAAGTGACCTGAAATTCATTGGTTATATCCATTTTTCCTTCAAACATGACTTTTTCCTTCACTGTGTGCAAGATGAACTGGGTCAAAGGATTTAAATAAGACCCTGCAAAGAGCGTGTTCTAGCACCTTGAAAGGCAGTGACATTATTGTATCACTAGCAATATGATCAGTAGTAACAAAACTCTTTGCTTTCACAACGGTGCTTGTAAACCCGAAATGCGGAAGATACAAAATGAAAGTGTTTTAAGATCAATGGGGCCCTGATCTCTAGGGACAATTAAATTCCCTCTTGCAGTAGGATTTATGTTGGCCAAGACCAGGCCAGGACCACTGGTAAAACAGCTCACAGATTTCTGTGGAGGTTGTTAGGGTGGTGATAGCAGTAATAAATTAATAAGTCAGGAGTCAGGAAACAACACTGTGTGGGCCTTTGCCTGTTTTTGTTAATAAAGTTTTATTGGAAACTCACTCATTGTCTGTAGCTGCTTTGCCATGATGATGGCAAATTTCAGGAGTTGCAGCAGAGACCACCAGGCCTGCAAAGCTGAAAACATTTACCATCCAGCCCTCTGCAGGAAAGTTTGCTGACCTGGGTGCAAATGGATAAACTAAGAACCAGCATTTACAGAGGGCTATCCATGCCCAGAATTTGGATGAGTCCCTTGATTGCTCTACTCATCTTTTTAGTGACCCCTAAGGTAGGCATCCCCATTGTTCACGTCTTACACAGGAGAAAGGATGTGATTTGCCCAGGTTCCAATGGTAAGAGGGCTGGATTAGGACTCAAGCCAATGGCACCTCCAAGCCTGGGTGGGTCCTGGGTCCAGTTGGGCTGTGAGCACAGGGGACAGGAGTCCTCCCCGCTGGAATCCCATCATCTGAATCATATCTGCAGGGTGGGAACTCCGGACTATTCCTGGATGGCCTCTACCACATTGCCCGTCAGAATCAGATGATTCCCAGGCCTTGCCATCAAATAACCACATGCAAGGAGCATACTCTAAGGTTTCCTTGAGGCGAAAGTGAGGTTGACTTTTCCCTTCCAACTGATACCTGAAAAATCTGTGCCTGCACCATCATAATTACACAACGAGCTTCTGCTGATTTTCCTAGCCTGCCCTGAAGGAGCTCACAGTCAAGTGGGGAAAGCATTTTTCTCATCTAATAGAAAAGTGCTTGGGCAAGGGAGTCACCAAGAGAGAAGGGAAGTGGCACAGGCTTCACAGCATGATAAAGTTGGCAGGTCACTTGAGCAGGGCTTGAACAGGGCACTCTCTCTGAAGGGTATCTCTGGAGTGCGTCTTCATTCCGTTGCAGACCTCAGGAAGCCTAATTAGCAAGGGAGATAATGGGAAGGGAGGGGTACCCAGGACAGTCTATCTGGTCTCAATGCACTCTGATCCTTCACATCTACAAGCAGCCTTACCATACTGCGTTTCTGCCTAAAGAAATATGTTGAGTTCAAATAAAGCATTTCCTGCCTTTGCCTACTAAAAGAAAAGGTGGAACTTTTTCAAATTAAACACAGGATTTTTATTCTGTATTACAAACTTTTCTTAAAAGTAATAGTCTAGGACAGAGCTGTGACTTCAGATCAAATTGAAATCATTCCACAGTTTTAAGAAAACTTTGATAAAGCATTTCCTTCCTCCTCTCCCTCCCTCCCTCCCTCCTTTCTTCCTTCCTTCTTCCCTTTATTCCTTCTTCCCTTCAGGCGTCCTTCCTTCCTTCCATCTCTTCCTCCCTTCTTCCCTCCCTCCCTCCTTCCTGTGTCTTTCCTTCCTTTCTTCCATCTCTTCCTCCCTTCTTCCCTCCCTCCCTCCTTCCTGTGTCTTTCCTTCCTTTCTTCTATCTCTTCCTCCCTTCTTCCCTCCCTCCCTCCTTCCTGTGTCTTTCCTTCCTTTCTTCCATCTCTTCCTCCCTTCTTCCCTCCCTCCCTCCTTCCTGTGTCTTTCCTTCCTTTCTTCCATCTCTTCCTCCCTTCTTCCCTCCCTCCCTCCTCCTTCTTTCCTTCTTTTTCCCTTTCTTCTTCCCTCCCTCCCTCTCTCTGTCTCAAGGTGAAACTGGTCAGTAAGCACAGATGCTGTGCACAGAGCAGAGGCAGTGTCTTTGCTGAACATGGAGTAATGGAACTGTGCACAGTGGATGTGGCATTGGGTGTGTAACTTTTTTGTCAATGATGACATCTTATTATTATGCCAGGCTCAGACTGCTTCTCAAACTAGCATGCTCTATCAGTACAGAGGCCAGTGAGCTTGCACAGATAATTCCCATATTGACATGGAGAAGATGACTCATGGTACTGACACATAGGCCCCAGAATGATACCCAGTTCCAACACCCAAAAGAGTCCCTGGGTTGTCACCTTGCAGCAAGGGCAATAAGGCCCCCATTGAGGTGGCACCAAGCACATGCTCATCTTTGGCCACCCTCTGGCCCTTGGAGGGAGATAATCGGGAAGGTCCCCCTCAGAGAACATCACCCACCTCCGTGGCCACATCTCTGGAGTGCTTCTTGAGCTGGTGGCTGTGATTAGGTACTGGGAGAGGCCTCCTCTGCACAAAGTGGTGGAGGGAGGGGTGTCCTGCTGTCCAGTTCTAGAAATGTCTGTCCATGTGGAAGCTGCCAGTGATGATGATGTTAAGCCTGTCCTGGTGAAGCCTGGCCAAATTATTTTTCCTCTTCTTTCAGTGAAAGAAAAAGGCTTCCCATTGTAGGCCTTGCCCTCCTCAGGCTGGGGCAGGTGGCTGTTCTGATGGAGGTATACAGCACAGACCTGGGAGGTACACAGGTAAGCCTCCGGTACAGCACAGGTGTGGCCTTGTGAGAAACACCAGGTGACAAAGGTGGCATGAATGATAGGATAGAAACCCACTTCTTGGCGAGTGAATCTATCTCAGCTGCATGGCCCTGTGGCATCTACGCTGGAGGTCTCGTGCTTGGGAATGTGGGGCCATACCGGTCAGCAGTGGGGAGGGTATGGAGGACCACAGGCTATTTGTTATTCCTCATGACCGGTACAGAGCAAGAGGTAGAGGCAGCCAACTCCCCTAAACTCATCAGCTTCCTCATGGAGCTGGGCTGTACCTTCCAGACTGCCTACCTCAGGACACAACATCAACTCCACAAATAGCCAACAACAACACAGGCCAACTTTACAATGAAACCCCACCCAAGGTGCCTCGCTGTGCCCAGACTTGCAAAGAGAACCTCAGGAAATCTAACTTCCCACCATTGCCAACAGTGAAGAAGCCACCATCCCAAGATTGCCCGGGAGGGCTTTGGGCAAGTGGGGACCTATGTTGGGGGCTGTGTAGCCTCAGCTTTCCCCTCCTGCCACCACTGTGCCCTGGGGATCTCTAGAGCTCCTGGCACTTGTTAAGCTGCAAATTTACCAAATTCACCCCAGCACGTTATGAATGTAGGATCTCGAGTGTCCGCCACTGATTAGGCACCATTATTTCTATTATCCTACTGGGCTTCACACTAGGAGTAGAAGCACTTGCCTTGATTTGAAACTAGCAGACACCAGGAGAATTTGCTGATTGCTAATGAGAAAGCCAAGGTTTTGTTGACGCCACCTGGGACCCTCTTGCTGTGGGCTGAGATTGGATGAGGAGCTCGACATAACACACCATATTAAGCAGGCAGTGACTTTGTTATGGGCTCAGTATAACTTTTCATGTCTGCTGTATGCCAAGAGCTTAGCCCGAAACACCTTTTTCCAGAATATGAAACATAATACTGCCATGCTCAGTGCATTATTTAAAAAGGGGCAATGTGGTTCATAAGTTTACATTTATTGCATACTTTTAAGCCACTTGACCCATATAAATATTGCTATAGAGTTGCCCTCAGTTATTAAATTCTTATTGCTTATAAAAGGGACAACAGGAAGTATATAACCTACAGTCCAAGGTGTGGGGAGGGCTGTGGAGCACTGGGGAGCCCAGGCAGGGGTGTGTTGGGCGGTGCAGAGACCAAATTGGTTTCAATCCTGCCCTCTGCTTTCAAGCCTGGCTTTTTATTGTATTATTTTTTTTTCTTAGTTGTAAGCAGAAGCCTGTTTTACTTTAGGTCAAAGAATTATGTATTGACATAGCAAGGGACATTTTGCTTTTCTACTAATTAAAATGGAACCCCACTCTTAAAAGAAATTGGTTGAAAGAATTTTTTATTCCAGCAGCACAGCTGAGACCAGATAAAAACAGGGCATCAGCATTTATCAGGGTTCAAAGTCGAGTCTCCTCACTGTGAAAGGGAAGCAAACTGTTTTCATTGTCAGGCTTGTATTCTTATTAGCGCTGCCTCCCTCATTGTCCTCCTCCTCCCAGGACACTCACTGACTCACCCGCGCCATGCACACCTGCCCCAGTCTGGAGGCATGCACCATACACACGTACCTACAGAGGTCTTCTCCTGGTGTGCACTGTTTGGAAATGACAGAATGACCACGAGCACTTTAAGACACCTCAAAGCAGTTCTACAGAGAAGGTTTCCAAAAAGCAAGTCCCCTTGATCACCAGTGTGTGGCCCGTCGGGCTCGCCTCCTATCTGGAGGACACAGTGGAGAAGAGAGAGCATTTGCTCATCCCCAGCATGGATTTGGAAACATGCTTTTTAAAACATAATAAGAATCCCTCCTGCCACTGTCCCCATAAAATGCAGGGCAGGTACGTGTGGCATCCCATACCTCTTGCATGTTTGGGACAGCCCTGGTAACACATTAACACGGGCGATTTTCCTTGCTGTTGCTTAGGGCAGAGCTTTTAAACCTAGAGGTTACTGCTGTCAGCGCAGGACCTTTCTCCTCCTGTCACTTTTTTCAGAGATGAAGGGGAGTTTCCCCTTAGCCCACAGCAGTTAGCGTGCAAACCTCCACTGCCACATTGTGAAGCCACAGACATCCTGAAGCCAGCCTGCGACCTTCCAGCTCAGTGACAGGACAGGAATCCCATGAGCAGTGGACGCCCCCTCTGATATTTGGAAAAGTGTCATGTTTTCTTTATAGAGAAAACTGTCAGGTTGTTGTTGGCATAAAATACAACACTTCCTGGGTTGTGATTTCCTTGTTTGCTACAAAATGTCACCTGGGCACATGACATGTTTTTATTTTGCTCACAGCCACTCTGCTTAAGATATTTAAATGTCGCCTAGACAAAGTCTGGCTGCCTCGGTGCCCAGGTCATTTCTCTTCGCAGTTACAGACCTTTCACTTCCTGGAGAAGCAGCGGCATTTGCAGATGGAGAGGTCTGGACTGATGGCGCAAATCACTTGTTCAGACTGGAGGAAAAAAACCCTCTGTAAACACATGTTTACTATTTGATGTGCTCTTTAGAAAACCTTCGGAACAAAGACACACAATTACTGACCACAGCTGGTTGTGCTATTTTAAAAGAAATGGAGGATGTATTGTGAATAACATTTAAAAGGCCACCACCAGCCACCCATAGCATTGGCAGAGCCGGGCTATGGCTCCTGAACGAGAACAGATTGCTCAGGTTAGCTGGTTACCTGTGCTGTCACGGGCAACATGTCACTATAGTCCAGACTTTGTACTGTGGTCAACCTTAATCTCCCATCCTGGATAGCGATTATTTGTAAATTCCATCCCCACCTTCCATTTTTGGGTACGACTTAGAAGTATACCACAGGGTTTGTTCTTAATAAATGGTGAGTGATTTAGATGACATGGGAAAAAAGCTTGAGGAAATACAATAGCCACTTTATTTTATTTTCTTTTTGCCTCTTTGAAGACTTAAAATCGGAAAAAAAAAAAAAAGAAACCTTCCCTCTTTAAGTCTTATGTCTTGACAGATATAAAACATGTAGGCATTTAAATAATGCCTTTTCTTCTGTTGTGAATTTAACACCTAAAATAAAATCAAAATGTAAACAACTTAAAGAAGGATTTCTGCAAGATCCAGTCAAATAGTTGAGAGTGTGTTGCTGACGCACTCCTTAGAGGTGCTTTTGTCAGCCTTCTGCAACCTCTTTGGCTACAGAAGCACGCACAACAAGTTCTATCCTCAAGACAACCACCATACACAAGAAAAACCCAGCCTTGGTGACTCTCAGGTTGTCCTAGCACTTTTGCATGAGGGGTTGGAGTCAGATGTAAAATAGAAATAAAAGAAAAGCACAATCATGGGAAGGATTGTCCCTCAACCTTCTATTCAGGGACTGGTTCCCGGTCACAGTGAAAAGCAGTCTCATCTCCAGGTGACAATTGCAGATGTGAGGGGGTATGTGTGTGTGTGTGTGTGTGTGTGTGTGTGTGTGTGTGTGTTGGGGTGGGGGTACAAGTACAACAAATAACACCAGCTTGCAAAGGTATTTGCTTTCTTTTTTAATAGTTTGTATGATTTGAAAAATGTCAGGCAAACCAAAGAGCAGATTCCTTAATTGCTGAGCACACCCCCGTCTGCTGGGAACACAGCTGGGAGGCTCTGTGGCTTCGTGGTTAGGGCAGAATTTAAGACTTCCCTCCTTTCCTTCAACACTTTGTGCCAAATGCACAATGAGAGTAAAAAACAAATACAGAACCTGTTATCATGCCTTCCCCAGGAATAGGAATTAATTTCTTGCATTTAGATGTACATGTATTGCTGGTCTAGTCTATACATCTGCACTTCAAGACCTTGTCTCTGGATTGTGATAACTAGACACTACTGGATTTCTATTTCATGTAAACCATGGAGCACACAAAATTATGGCTTTTGATTATTAAGACTTGCATTAGGTTTATTTCGTGGTTGGTTTTTGTTATGTGTCTTTCCAGTTTTGTGTCGCCTTTTCTTCATGGGTGGTGTCCGGTTAATACTGCGTCATCCTGAGACCACACAGCTTGTTTGGCCAAAGGCAACACTCTCAAAAATGTACAGACAATAGACATTCTGACCTGCAGAGTGACAGCAGCAGAAATATGGCATATTTCTATATCATTGCTACAGAGTCACAGCAGCAGAGAGCACCACTCAGTCCTGGCTGGGTCCCTGGCACTGCAAGCATTTGCAGAAGGCCTAATCGCCTCTGGACACCCTATTGTGACTGCTGGTAAAGTCCAGAGGGACACAAAACCCACTGCAGACACCTGACACCATGCAAGGCATTTGCTGTGGACACAGATACGATTTCCAGAATGGAGTCCATACTTAATAGATTTTCTAAAGTCAGAGGTGAGTTTAGTAAGAAAACTAAAAATGGGACTATCTGAATGGACTCCTCTCAAAACGGAAGAAATTTTCTAGAAAAAATTCTCCCCATTGCATTTCACTTGGAATTGAACTTTGGTCAGTCCTTGGAACCCTTGTGTAAAATTCAATCCTGGTAGGCACAACCAACGGTCAGGAGCAACCAGAGCTCAAATACACCTAGCTCAAAGCCATGCCCAGAAAATACTCTTCTGAAGGGCAAAGCTGCACATTAACCAAATTAGGTGTTTCACTTAAAAATGTGAGCAACATCCTTCCATATTACACTGCAGCAATTTGAAGATTTCTGACACAGAGCAAGGGCAGATGTTTGGAGGCTGGGTCTATACTGTGTTTAGCTGTCTGTTCTGCTCACTAACTCACAACACACCTCAAAAAAGAGCTGCAAGAAAAAAATTAACATTTTTTTCCTTGAACATTTTAAGGCAAGCACCTACCTTCTAGTGGCACTTTATTTTCTTCCTCATAGTAATGTATAGCACCGAAATTCCAAAGGTTTCTGGTGCATTTCAGCTGTCACCTCAAGTCAAAACCATACAGTTCAGCTATAAAAGAATATAATAAATTTAACCTAACCTAACTGGGGATTTTTAAGCAGTCATTTTTTTCTTTCTAAAATTGTGTATCTATGAGCTAAGCTCCCTATTTCCATATATAAATTTGGTTTGGTTTTTTTTTTTTCTTGCCAGGTTCTTTCTTGAGTTCAAGCTTGTGTACATTTGTGAAATTATGTCTGCTTAAATGAAAGTGCTTTCAAAGACATTCAAGCCAAATGTGACTTTGGAAGAAAGTGCGAGACTTACAGGGGGTATTCTGACAAAGACACTGATCTCCTGAATTTTCTGAGCCCTCTGTCCTAGGGGCTGGTGACAGCCCTGGTGGCTAGCCAGGGGGAACTTTTCCTCTTCAGGAAGTCTACAGTGTCTCTTGTTTGGCCTAGGAAGGCCTGCTATTTAACGCTTATGGGCTGATAGGTATTTTGTGCACCGTGCAAACTTCCTCACTCCAGTTCAAATGTAATCAATGTTTTTGTTTTGCAGCCTTTGTAGATTGAGTCTTTGTTAGGCGAGCACGTCTTGTTTCCCCAACACCCGAGGAAATCCCCGGCATCAGAGTGCCCCCAAAAGGCAGCCCGGGAAATGAGCAGGGGCGCGCTGACCTTTAGCGAGACAGCTAAGGTTATGCACATAACATTTGCTTGTTTACTTTGCAAAATAAGCAAGGAGTTGGAAACTCCAAGCTTCCGCGCACTTAAAAAACAACACGAACCGAAGCTGCTGGTCTTTCCAGCTCCGGTGCGCCGTGTGGCTGTTAGCTGCTTTGCTCTGTATCTATCGTGATGCAACTTTAATAACGTTAGCCAAGACTGCTCAGAAAATCACAGCTGTAGCTGGAGGCAAAAAAAAAAAGAAAAAGAAAAAAATCCGCGAAAACGAGGTCCCTCTCCCCAAGCCTCACCTAGGAGCCAGGGCGCGCGGGCCTGCGCGCGGGGGCAGGGGCCACGCGATCGATGACCACAGCGGGCTGATGGCCACTGGTCGTTTTGATGGATATGACTGTAAAAAAAAAAAAAGTCCAGATTGGTTCACAGTGGACCTCAAACCATGTCAGCTAAAACCAAAGAGACAAAAAAGTGACAGCTGTGGAGAGCTCACTGCAGGCAGTCAACGGCGCCAGTGATTTATTGTTCCATCTGCCTCGCCGCTGTGAGGACAAGTTCCCCCTGATTTGGTTAAAATGAAAAGGACCTCAGAGAGCGCAACGTGGGTTTTGAAAATGTGCAGAAACTATTTTTTTTTTATTTCCTGATTTATGTCCCTTTTCCCTTGCAGAAAGTCTGTCCCGCTCGGGAGCTCGGCAGAAGTGGGGGCTCGCGCCCCTCCCCGCCAGGACCGCCCGATTGCGGGTTTCTGGGCCGCAGCGTTCTGATCCCGGCCTGGCGCGATGCGCGGAGGCGCGTGGGGCCGTGGTGTGCAACCCGGGGTGCCTGGGACCGCGCGGCTCCGGCCGGGGACCCAGGGCGCCAAGCCCCCCAAGAAAAACAACAGGACCCGCCTAGCGAGCGCCCTGATTCTGGTCCTGGCCGCGCTCCCCGCAACCGGTCTAGACCCGCCATTCCCTGGAAGTGCAGCCTCCCGCTCTGGGCTTCTAATAAAAGTTTTCTGCCGGTCAGCACATTTTCAGCCAATTTCCCATGAAGAGGCCCGTTGGTTTCGGTGGTGCATGGAAACTTGCGCGCTCTCCTGCCTCGGCCTGGCCTCTGGAGCCCTGACCCGGGGCAAGCACTTCCTGGATGGAGATTTTAGGCCTCACAGGTCCAACCTAGTGTCAAAAGCTGGCCTGTCTTCTGTGTCAGGATGTTGAGTTTACCTCTCAAGTGTTTCCTGAATTTGAGAAAATTCTTTTTCTAGCTGCGTGTCCATAGTGGCTTAATGCTCAAAAAAATATTTACTTTTTTTCTTTTTTTTTTTGGAGAAAAGAAAGAGGGAGGGGGAAGGGACACTGAGAAAGAGACAGAAAGAGAAGAAAGAGGGCTGCTTGGCAGCTACTGTGGAGCACCGGCCGCCCCCAGGGGCCAGTTCTACTTTGGGAACATGTTCCTGTCAGGCAGGGGTCAACATCTTTTACCTCTTTTTTCCATTATTCAAAATAAGTATTGATGTTATGTTTTAGCCATTTAAAAGCCAGCTGCCTCGCTCGTTTCGGATACTTTTCCTGGTATGATTGTATGTGGTAATAGCTGGTCTGTGTATCGTCTTTCACAAAATCTAGCCTTTCAGAGCGTCAGTCTTCAAATGATATCAATCAAAATTTATGCAATTCAAAATCCATATGTATCGAGTCCCAGTTCACCTAATTTAATGATGATAGTAAAGCACATGTTGTGTACATGTCTAAAACACTTTTCTCCTTCTTGGCTGCGGTCACCCTGGGGGCACTGCTCCGAACACGGGCCCAATGAGCAGCACAATACCTTGATCAATAGTTGGCAAGAACGGGAATCTTGAATAATAAAATGGCGAACGAGGTAAATGCAGCCTAATAAAACAAGGAGAGTGTCAATAATATTTGAAGATGTATGTTAATATCAACAACCTAGGAAGGCCTGGGAGGCTGGGAAAGCCAGTTAATCCGGGCGCACGGAATGGTCTCTCATTAACTGTCTTAAAGTTGATCTTCACTCAAAAGAGGCGTAGTGGCTGTGGAAAATGAGCGATTTGGTCCAAGTGAGTTCTTCTGGCAGTTAGGGGGGAGTATGGGGGAGACCTCTGCCCCTCACCCCAGCCAGGCCAGCTCCAGATGGGGGCCTGTAGCTTCTGCGAGGCGCTTGGAGCAGGCAGTGGGAGAAGGGGGAAAAAAGGATCGTTTGTGAAATTAGTCCATCATTATAATACCTTAATCCTAGGTGGGAAAAATTAAGGTGGGATTTTAGAGAGTTCATTTGCATTAGCTTTGAGACCTGGCTAGTGACTGTTCGAGGGTTTTTTTTTTTTTTTTTTTTTAACTTTTCCAAGAAATAGCTGCTAAGTAGGTGGTTCAGTGCGGTTACCATGCTGAGAGGCGCGTTAGGTCCACGCACACGCATTCTCATCACGCCGGGGCACACGCTCCTTAAATGATGAAATCCTTCATCCGACCTATTTTTATCAAAAGCAAAATTGGTAACTATTGGTACTTGCACAATAGCATTTGCCTGCCTCTGACAGGATGCATTATTTACTTCAGGTTTAATATACATTACAAATAAGATTTGCTTTCACGGAAAAGCATTAAACATTTGGCAAGGGGAGAGCAGAACATTTTCCCTAATTTGTTTTGGCAAATCTGAAAAATAGAGGTCGTTACACACACTTCTGCATTCCAGAAACATAACAAGGAACAAATATTTTAAGAAAATTGAGATTATAGTTAAAAACACTGCAACATTTTAGGGACCAAGAGGACATAAGACTGTGCACGAAACAGTGCTCCATTCGTGCTGTGCATGAATCCATCCGGGGAGTGGAGTTTTAAAGAAACAGAAAAACCTAGTGTGGGAGCACACGACTGTAATCCCAGCACTCTGGAGGCAGAGTCAGGAGGATTTAGTTCCAAGCTAGCCTGGACTACATAAAGGAGACCTCGTCTCAAAAAAAAAAAAAGAAAGAAAGAAAGAAACAGAGAAATGAAAAACAAAACAAAAAAACTAAGGACAAAAAAGAAAAGAAAAGAAACAGGAAATTAAAGGCACAGAACCTGAATGCTTTTAGAAATATTAAAAACACAATGCAACATCAATTATTCAGTATCAGACTCAATTGTTTCTTTCTTCTCCCTGAAAACAAGCCTTTTCTAAGCACCTCCATAAACATTCACATTTTGTCGTGTGGTGTTAAGGATTTGAATGAACATCCGTACTGAAAAATTAAGCGCACTTTTGTTTTGATTAACTGCAATCCGTTCCTAAAACCACAAGGTGAAAACGCAGCTAGCTCCAGCCACATCTGTGTCTTCCCTCTCCACCCGCCAAATGAGCCACGCCGAGGCAGGAAAGCTGTTGACAAATTAATACTTTAAGAAAATAAACTATGGTCGTGTTTAACATAGAGCAACTTCATCCTGATTAATTTGTGTTGGAGGCTCTCCAGTCCCATTTACAAAGCCCCCCAGTTTGTACAAATGTAATTTCCTAATATTTACATGAGGAAAGCCTCAGCAGTTAAGCTTTGCCTCCAGTGTGAGTTTTGTGGTTTGTAAAAAGACAATAAAAATACAGAGAGGTAATTGTAAGCACATTTGAAAAAGAAAGGATTTTTTTTCCCCTCTCCTCCTCCTTGCACAACCCTATAAAAATGAGCGTGTGTGCATAGTCTCGGGGAGGGGAGCTGTGTTCAGCCAGCGAAGTTTTAAGTAATGTAACACCTAATACTCAATAATGTAACCCTGCAACCGAACATGGCTAACGAGCCAGCAGAACAGAACACCCACGGTCGCTCCTCACATAGATCTTCCCCATCCTGGCATAATTCATCTTTGTCCATCTGCACCGTCTTGTCATTTTATGCCTTTATTTATATCGAATGTTAGGCATTTCTGTGACTGTCTGATTTAATAAATATGAAAAAAGAAAAATGCCATTGTAATGCGTTGCTTTGTTCTGAGAATATTAAAAAAATAACCTTTAGTTTTAATGAGATTTTTTTCCCCCATCAGTTTGCACAATTTTCCAGATGCAAAATGAGCTTTTGGCTGTAAAATATTTTATCACATTGTCTTACACAATAAAGATTAGATGTTTTTCTCTCTCTCAACTGCACCGCAATTATTTTTTAGTGTTTGCAAATCATAATATCATTTAAAAACCATATTTTATACCTCATCTAAAATACTTTTATAGCTGTATGATGAAAAAAATAACATCTATTTAACTACTCTTTTTAAGTGGCTGTTCTGTGCATTAGTATCATTTCCTAGGAAAAGGCACAGCTCAAAACCTTAGCTTTCCTTGAAAACAAATCTCTCAAGAAACATCTTTGCAAAAATCCCCAGAATTTAATTCCCCTGACTAGAAAGCCCAGAGTGCCAGAATGTAAAAATAGTAGTCCTGTCACTTCACATTCATTAAGTGTGAAACTCAGAAATTAATAATGTAAAAATATGCTTTTTAATTAGTCTTACATTCTGCCCAATGTACTTAAATAGGATCAGCGGCTCCCTAATGATTTTTTTCTTAATAAAGTATTAGCCCGTGATGCACAGAGGTTGACAGGTATGATAAACTGGAAAGTACTTTTGGAGGCGTATGAATGATACAAAAATAGTACTCACCCATTTAAATGTAATTAACATCAGGGAGCAATATTACAAGAGAAGCCTGCAAGATTTTTATTTCAGGTTTTTTTTTTCATTTCTTATTTTATGAGTAGTTTGATGATTGCAGTAGTGATTTTATAATTTAATTACCTTTGCTGAAAGCTAAGCTTCCACTAATAGCAGGTCAACAAGATCATAAAGCGGCCTTCAAAAATATTAAAAAGAAAGTAAATCCAGTTACACGGGTTCCTTGAGCACTGTGTGTGTGTGTGTGTGTGTGTGTGTGTTGCAAATAAGCAGGCATCTGTACCTAAGTGGAGGGGATATACAGGTCCAGGTAGGTAAAGGGAGGAGGTGACCATGTGTCAGGTCCTCTCTCCATGGTGACAAGGGCCACTGAAGGAACTTGTACTCTAGAAAGACTTGATGGTGGAAATTCTTGCACAACACTCCAGTTTGGGAAAAGACAAAAGAAGGCTGGAAATGTGTATTTGGACAACCCATTACATTAAAAGTCACAGCTGAGGAAAAGACTCAAGTCAGTTGTCACCTGATTATCCTGTAAAGTGCAGTCTCCAGAAGACAGTAGCAGTGTTGACTGGTCTCCCATTTTAAACTACCAATAATACGTGGAAGAAAGATTTCTTCACACCTCAGCATGCTGTCAGCGGTGTTTACTCAAGGACTTCTCTCAGATCTCGGGGTAACTGAGTCCCAGGTGAGCATGGGAAGAGTGACATGACACATAATAGGTGACAAAACCCAAGGCACTCTTGAGTGGATCTCTTCCAAAAGAGCGTGAGTGGCCACAGAGGCACCTTCCCTGGTTTTTCTGGGAGGACTCCTGGAAGGCTCTGAGAGCCTGGGAGATTGTGTGGCTTGTGTCTGATGGACAATCCTGGGTCGCCATAGGCCAGGCATGGCAGCTGAGGGACCAGACAGAGATAGCAACCGAATCAGAGCTCTGGATCCCCAGGTTGTCCACCCACGGAGCTAATAGAGCCTCAGAGTCCCTTTTAATTTGCACAAGAAGAAAGGCAGCAACAGAGCCTTGACCTCTTATTTACGCTGAGTGCTAACATTCACATTCATTTCACTGTGTTCTCATTTGGTCAAGAGCAACTAAAGTATAAAGAACGTGAGGCCTTGTCCGTGGCTGTAGAATTTAGCTCACAGATTGTAAAACCTGTCCTCGTTTGCTAACAGGGTGCCTGTCGCTGATTCACTCCAAATTTACAGGGAACCCTCCTCATTTAACTATGACTTCCCATGCACTGATCCTTACATCAGTTTTCAAGATTAATCAAAATTCCTAAAAGAAAACATATGGAAGCTGTGTTGGGGAAATATTTGATTGCTTGATAATAGGATGCTCTTATGTACTTAATTAAACAACTTTACCAATTATTGATCACTTTACCTACTATCAATTGCCCTACCCACTATCAATCACTTGGTTATTAATATTTTCTCTGTAACAAAGAAGAGAAGGGGATTTATAAGGAGTACTAATTTTCATACTTTCTTAAAATTCAGCTGGACAAAATTCCACCTAGAGGTGCCAGGACAGTAGAGTAACCAAGTGAGGAGAGGTGGGTGCTCCTCTCTCCCTGTGAGACCCTGAGCTCTGAGGGCCACAGGTGCAGAATGAGAGCTGCAAGAGCTAGGCATGACATTTCCTCTGGTAGGAGAAGCTCTGGCATCGCCTCAGATACCTGAAACCTCCATAGGTGTTACTGACAAAGTGGAGCGCATTAGCCAGGCTTGGCGGGTCATGGGATAGGAACCAGCCTATCTATGAATGGTGAATTCAGACGTCTTGGTTCGAAACCACTCAGTGGATTCTGGTCCCTTATCTCTGGGGTGTCTCCTGGGGTTTCATTACTGGATACCTCCCATAAACTCACCTTACATGAGCTTATGGTCATGGCAAATCCCTTAGACTTCCCTAACTGGTACCACGTTAGGGAATTCGTCCTTGCTTGTGATTCATTCTACTTTTCCTGAGGAGATACACCAAAATGTTATCTCACTGACTGATCAGTGAGATTTAATCACATTCATTGTTTCATGAAGAATTATGCCAAAGTGAGCTTACATATTTATATGTTCTTAAATCAAAAGGCAATTTTAATAACTTAAACTTTCTAGGAGACTATCGAAATCTACCTCATAATTGCATTCCTTACCAAAACAATGCCTATTAAAACTAAGTTATTAATGTCTGTGAACAACTCAGGGAAGACCTTCAAGCTAGAATAATGGCCATCCACATATCTAATTTATTGAGCATCTTTTATGGTCTCATCTGTAGATGAGGAAACAGGCTCCAGGGACTGACCCCAGGCTTGCCACATCTAAATGATGCTGGGTTCAGGCAAGCTTGACACAGACTGAGAGTTTCTCAGAGGTCAAGGGCGATGGTCATGCTTCCTGTAGCCTCCCTGAGGATGCTACTGGTAGTCCAGGAGCATTGGGCCCAACCTTGAAGAGTGCTGGTAACTTTCACTTGGGACTCTGACTCTGGGTCCTGAGACACAGAGACCTGTATGATTTGGGAAACAATTGTAGTCACTCCATATTAGTAAACATTTGTTGACCTTGTCACACATAACATGAGGACCATATGGATGATACTTGGACAAAGAAAGTTATTCTATGACTTAATAGCAAATTTCAGGAAGGCAGAATTATAAAGCCAAGAAGTAATCACTAGTATGGAAGAATGAAAAATAAAATGTAAAATTATTACTTTAGTTCTAGTGAGCTCCTTAGTTCTGTTTGCCTTTCTTTTCTTCCTTCCTCTTCTCTGCTGTGCTTCCTTGATTCCTATGCTTTCCCTTGTTCTCTCTCTCTCCCTCCCTCCCTCCCTCCCTCTCTCCATTCTTCCTTTTTTTCTTTCTTTCTAATTCTCAAATCTAGATGTGAAGTTCAGCTGTCTTCCTTATGATGGATCTCACTCCATTCTTGAAAATGTGGCCAGGGCTGTACTCTTCAGGGGAATTTAATTTCTTTTCTTTTTTCTTTTTGAGCTATGCAGAAAGAACCAAGGCTTCTCATATGACCCGGACAGTCCTGATGGCTGAAAATTTTAGGGTCAAATTGTGATGAACCAAGGTCTCTATAGAGCTTCACAATCCACATGTGGATGTCACAGAAGAATGCTGAGATGTCTGTGCCCTCTGTGACACACCCAGTGGATTGTGAGGTCACTGCTCCCAGATTCAGCAAAAGAGCAACTCCAGGCAGCTAGGATGAGCCTACAAGCAACCTGGCCTTCCCTCTAAGGCTGCTCCACTTAGCAAGGTGTGACAGTCCCAAAGTGTGTCCTCCACCAAGGAGTCTTGTTTGCATAAATGTGAAAGGAAACCAGAAACACTAATGGAGGCTTCCAGACAAGGACTGAACACACAGGGAGACTTGAAAGACCTGGTACTCAGGGATACATCAGTCCCACCTGTGGGCAGGAGCAGAGGACATCATACTGGGGACATGCTTCCTCCCCAGAAGGACAGGAAGCAGCTCCCAGAACAGGCGCCTAATGGCCAATGCATGCACTAGCCTTTGTGCGGGAGCCAGAGGGACTGCGTATTTACCAACTGGATGGAAGAACACGCTGCAGGGTTAGGAACACAAGACCAAGACAGACCCGGGAAAGTTCATGGGACACGAGTTAACTACAAACCAGTGCCAACTGACCATGCATGAACTCCAAGGGGTTGCTTAGCCTTATTTTCTGCAGAGAACTGGGATCAAGATGCACCTGGCCACGGGGCACCCTTGTGCTGACTCGCCCTACCTCCTCCCCAACCCTGCTTCAGTTAAAGGGAGCACCCAATAGCTCTGTGGCCACCACCTGTACCTGTACCCCCGTCCAGCCCCTGGAGAAGGTCAGGAAGATGCTCTTCCTTGGCTCCAAATGTGGGAATGGACCTGAATTTCAAATGGAGACTCAGCCAGGATATGCAAGGCAACACTCAATTAAGAAAAGAAGGAAAATGTGCTCTTAGAGCTCCTAACTGTCCAAATGACACAGGGATGAGTGGGGGTTTGTAGTTGTTTCACTCAGGGCATTGGTGAGCATTAGTTTTTTTTTTTCTTTTATTCATATGTGCATACAATGTTTGGGTTATTTCTCCCCCCTTTCCCCGCTCCCTTCCTCTCCCCCGCCCACCCCCTTGCTACCAGGCAGAAACTATTTTGCCCTTATCTCTAATTTTGTTGAAGAGAGAGTATAAGCAATAATAGGAAGGAACAAGGGTTTTTGCTGGTTGAGATAAGGATAGCTATACAGGGAGTTGACTCACATTAATCTCCTGTGCATGTGTGTTACCTTCTAGGTTAATTCTTCTTGATCTACCCTTTTCTCTAGTTCCTGGTCCCCTTCTCCTATTGGCCTCTGTAACTTTAAAGTATCTGCATTAGTTTCTCTGCATTGAGGGCAACAAATGCTATCTAGTTTTTTAGGTGTCTTACCTATCTTCATAGCCCCGTTGTGTGCTCTCACTTTATCATGTGATCAAAGTCCAATCCCCTTGTTGTGTTTGCCCTTGATCTAATGTCTGCATATGAGGGAAAACATATGATTTTTGGTCTTTTGAGCCAGGCTAACCTCGCTCAGAATGATGTTCTCCAGTTCCATCCATTTACCAGCGAATGATAACATTTCGTTCTTCTTCATGGCTGCATAAAATTCCATTGTGTATAAATACCACGTTTTCTTGATCCATTCATCAGTAGTGGGGCATCTTGGCTGTTTCCATAACTTGGCTATTGTGAATAGTGCTGCAATAAACATGGGTGTGCAGGTGCCTCTGGAGTAACCTGTGTCACAGTCTTTTGGGTATATCCCCAAGAGTGGTATTGCTGGATCAAATGGTAGATCAATGTCTAGCTTTTTAAGTAGCTTCCAAATTTTTTTTCCAGAGTGGTTGTACTAGTTTACATTCCCACCAGCAGTGTATGAGGGTTCCTTTTTCCCCACATCCTCGCCAACACCTGTTGTTGGTGGTGTTGCTAATGATGGCTATTCTAACAGGGGTAAGGTGGAATCTAGTGTAGTTTTAATTTGCATTTCCTTTAGAGCATTAGTTTGTAATAGTAAGTTACAATCAATTTCGATCATGTGTTCACACACATAAACTAAGTTCACTAACCTTCTTTAACAACCAGTTGATAGACACATAAAGAAGAATTTCCTCTCAGAATGTGTTTCAGCCATGAGCTGTGAGTCCTGTTTGTCCCCACCACATTCTGTCCAAAGTATATTCCGCTTCTAGCACAAAGAGTGTGGCTTAAAGACTTCCACATAAGAGCCGGGTATGGCAGCTCGCAGCTGTAGTCCTGGCAACCTCAGGAGGTAGAGATTGGGAGGATCATAGTTCAAGACTAGTTCATGCAAAAACTTAGGGAGCCCACATGTCAACAAACAAGCTGGGTGTGATGATGCATGCCTGTGGTCCTAGCTATGGGGAGGCATGCTGGAGTATTGCATTCAAATCAGCCTGAGCAAAACTGTGAGTCCTTCCCTGAAAAATGAAGAAAACCAAAAGAAAAGAAGGAAGAGAGAGAGAGAGACAGAGACAGAGAGACAGAAAGCAAGATAGGAGAGAGAGACAGAAAGAGAGAGAGAGAAAGGAAGGAAGGAAGGAAGGAAGGAAGGAAGGAAGGAAGGAAAGGAAGGAAGGAAAAAATACAAAGAAAGAAGGAAAGAAAATAAGAGCCGGGCATGATTCAAGTGGTAAAGCACCTACCTAGCAAGCATGAGAGCATGAGGCTCTGAGTTCAAAACCCCAGAACTATCAAAAAAAAAAAAAAGAAGAAGAAGAAGAAGGATTCCATAAGACTCTGATGGTGTCTGAGGTGGCAGCAGGACCGTGTGTACCGAAGAGGAAAACAGTAGACGGAGCCCTGGGTGTCCCTTCATTAGCGAGATCAAATATTTATACCTGTAGCGTAGCACACATCGATTATCTGCCAATTCAGGAATTGCTCTGCTGCGGCCACATGATTTATAAGCAGGATCACAGCTTTGCAGAAAGCATACAAAATTATCGAGGTCTGCCACGTGCAGGGAATGTCCTCTGCTTGGTGGAGTGCAACTCTATCCTAAGAACAGAACGAGAGAGGCTGGGAACAGGACCATCAGATGGAGACTGTCCAGCAGGCGCCAATAAAACCCAAATCCATTTGAATATTGCCAAAGGAAGCGGCACTTGGCAATTCAGGCTGAATAATCCTTGACTCCGACTCCATTGCTGGCCAACTTGGGGTGCCATATTCTTTGATCAGAGTCATGAGCAACCTGGCCGTTCATCACACTGCTGAAAAACTCCCAGATGACAACAGCAGGTGGCGATGAATGACATCAAAGGAGGGGAGTATGGAGAGCCCCCACCCTGGGGAGAGGTCTACACATTGCAGTGAGGGGCCAAAGGCCTCTCTTTAGGGTCTGTAAAGCAGGCTTACCAAAGCCTACCTTTGCGGAAGGCAAGCAAGCCTTGATTTCTACTCAAATGACTTCAAAGATTCACCTAAAACGGGCAGCTTCCTGGGCTCATGGAATTATTCTGCTGTTCCAGTGCAGATTAGAGGAACCGTCTGCTCTGGAGTCCAAAGCTGAACCCAGACGAGCTCAAATTCTCATGGAGTGATGCCTCCAACTTAGCAGACTCGGGGGTCCTGAACCCCTGTTCTCCAACTTCTGTCATATTTGCCTGTGCTTTAGTCATGATGAAGCATGGCAACTTGTCCTCTAAGTGTGACTCTGTGGTTAAAAATCCACCAAAGATGCTACTAGGAATAAGGAAAGAAATGCAGGCAACCTTGGTAATTCTTAACTCCACACTTCCACTGACGAACAGCAGGTGGGGCTGAAAAAACCAGTAGATTAAAAACAGGGGAAGAAAAGAGCCTATTTAACTTGCACACCAATTCACTCAGAACCATTTCAAAATGGAAACAGGTCTCTTTGTGGTTGAAGACATCCATGGGCCTGTTTCTTACTGGAGCTTGGGGAGTGTCCCAGATGTGCTCAGGAGCCAAAACAAACTTCTTTTTAACACCATAGGTTTTTAAATGCTTCTTGTCCTGTGTTCCTCAAAACATGTTAAGATACAGCTTTCCAGAAGATAAAAATCGTTATCTGCTATTAACTTAATCACATCAGCCCCACCCATCGCTATCTCAGAACTGAGACAAATCACACTCTAGCCTTATTACCATGATCACATATGCACACACATTCATGTACACACATTTTTAAATAATTATTTTTCATTAGATTTAATAACCTGCATCAACAGTCTGAACATGTCAAGCTTCAGGCCACGCACAAACTTGGCGAAAATGAAGCAAGATACAAAGGATAGAGTGGAATCAGTCACATAAATGTCTAAAGAGTGTCCGAGCCAAACCAGGAAATCGGTTTCTCCCACTTGACTTGCAAGTCAAGAAAACAGTCCTCAGATGTCCTTCTGGGAGCAGGAGCTAGCCAGTCCAGAGCGGCCACTGCAGCTGGCCAGTGCCTTTTGTGGCTCACCTGATTCCAAAGCGTTGTCTCGGCCACCAGCAGGGCCCATCTGGGGAGAGACATGAGCAAGGAGCAGATGGACAGATGCCACTTCTGGATGAATTCCGTCCACAAGTGTGTCGATGACTTGGAAGCTGCCAGGTCTGGCTGTGCACTGGGGTCCACTGCTAACCCAGAGAAGGAAGGAAGGAGCCCCTGCCTCTGGCCCGAAGGGCTCAGGCTGCCAGATGAGAGTGGCGAGTTCATGCTTGTGATATAGATTGGAGCAATTAACAAGTATAAGTTGTTTCAAAATAAGCTTAAATCTGCATTTTATGAGTGCGAGTTTCCAGCTGTAATGGGATTATGACACCAGCGCAGAGAAAGGGCTCTGCAGCTCCAGGGGCAAGGGAGGCAGCCGGCAGCTGTTAAAATAGAGAAGGAATGGTGATTAATTCTTATTATGTGTTTGAAGATTTCACAACGAGTTCAAGACCCAACCCTTCCCTTGGGGCATGAAGTGGGGCAGTTGAGTGGTCTGGACTGTCACAGTCGCCAGCCCAGTCATTTTGTTGTTCAGTTTTTAATTCAGTTCAGCGTTTTTAACTGTCTCAGATTCTCTGAGTGTCTGCTAGGTCACTCATAAATAAGCTCGTGTAAAATACAGACATCGTTTGCACTGCTCCCCAGCATGGCCACAACCGGGTGTCCATGGAACCCCATTCATTTGGGAAGCATTGCCGTGGTTCCAGGGAGCCTGGTGTCCCAAGCTGGGCTCATGCAGTCTGGGTGGAGACCAGCGACTCCCTGTGGTTCCACCATTTCTTAGCATGTAGCCAGGAAGACCAAGAGCTCAAACAGGTCTTTAAAAAATTATTTTAACTCAGATGTCCAACAATGTGTGTGTCCAGGGTGAGGTACCAGGGTGGTAAGACCCTGGTACACATTTCTGGGGTTTTGTGTAACTTGGATTTGTGCTGAAAATGCTCTGTTTCGCCATAGCTTTGCACACAAAATTGGATCTTACGTTCTCAAGAGAGAGAGAGAAAAAAAATCTATTATACTATAAAATCAGAAAATCACATGAAATGTAGCTAAAAGAATGTTTAATGTAACCAGACAATTTTTGCAATAAAATTAATCAAAATAAGAGTAAAAATCTTAGAAACATTTATGCAAAATACCTCTGGTAAAAGGATCATAAGCTATTAACTTGGAGTTAAGAAGAAAACAGCCCGAAGTCCAAGCACTGGAAGTTCTAGACCAGCAGTGAACTAGCCAGAAGGAGCTAGAAGCATGCTTCTTTACTTTATCAATTCCATCACTGAGGGTACTTCCAGCTGCGAATCCCATGACCCAGAGGCAGAAAGGTGACCTGCCTGAAGTACAGCTAGCTGCTGGACTCAGAAGCCACCAGGACCAAGACAAACAGCTCTGGACAACAGCACTTTGGATTTTGGAGTGTGTACGTTGACCTGCAAAACTGGGAAGCGAAAGAAACTCGCTAGAGGTCATGACAATGAGCAGAGGCTCAGAATTTACTAGAACACGGTGAAAATCATGAGCGGTGGATTAAGGAAGTTGTCGGATATCTGCTGTGCATGGGATGCTTCTCCAACAGGATCCCTTATTTCCGTTTTCTGCACCGCATTTTGTGGATGGTGGTGCATTCCACTACACAGGTGGAAGGAGACAGGCTGACATGCAAATGAGGCAGAATAATGCCTGCATCGTTTCCAACATGGCCTTCTGGCTCTGACGTAAGTCCTGGGGCTTTAGGGAGGGAAACAAAGAGCCCTTGTATCCCGCCTTCCTATCTCTGGGAAGATCATATTGCTGAGTCCTCACTCCCACTTTTCTTTCTTTTAAAAAAAAAAAAAAAGAAGAAGAAGGAGAAAAATTACAGAGTTCATGCCAGAAGAAAAGTTGGAAGCCCCCTAAGAATAGTCCTGCGCTGCAGGGGAGTGGGAGCGAGGCTGGAGGATTTAATTTCAGGGTAATAGATGAGTTCATCTCTAATTCATCAGATGCTTGGAGAACTCACAGGGTTCTGTGACCTTGGGTACTTTTTGCCCAATTTCTCTGTATAATCCACCTTTGAGTCCACCTAATTTTCCACACGGCATTACCTGGACACCTTGGTTATTACATCATCAGACAGCTGTTGTTTTAGGTGCCTTTATTTTAAAATGAAAAAAGACAATGGATTGTTGGTAATTTTTCCATCTCCTCCTTTTTCCCACCTTCACTAAGGATCTAAGGATGACCTGAACCAGATCTGAACAGGGTCCATCCCAGAGCAGTGAATCTGCACCATGCTGTTTACGTGAAGGTTACAACTTAGCACAAGTTTATCAGATGGAAAAATAATGACCTAAGACACACTTAACCTTCCTCTTAACTTTTGAAGAACGTTGGTGTTTGGGAGAAGTTGGGACTCAGTGAAGTGTCCTGTTTAAGGACAACTTCCCTTGGGCTGCCTGTGAGCCCTGGAGTCCTGGAGCCCTGTGCTGGCTTGCAGGTCCCAGCGTCTGCACTTGGGGGCTTTCCCCATGCACTGCAAGCTGGAGCATATGAGGTTTCTACACAGCCCTGTGTCAGGGCCCAGCTGAGAAGCGGTCACAGCTGCTGTGCACCGAAACTCTAACAGCCAAAGGTAGGGGGTCTTGGAGGGGCGCCAGGAACTGCCTGAGAGGTCAGAGGAAGGGGGAGGCTGTGGAGCTGGAAGGGGGAGAGCGGAAGGAGGCTGTAATGGGATGGCAGGGTGCCCAGGATTCATGGGGCATAAAGACAGGGAGGTGGGGTGGGGGCAGTGAAGGATTGTGGGGAGGCAGCGACCAGACTGCAGGAACACAGAGAAAACTGGGAATCGTCACAGAAAGTGTCCCAAAAAGGCAGGTCAGATGGAATGGATTCAGGATTGAAATACTTTGCAATCTGGTTGTAGAGTGTCAACAAAAATCTAGCAACACATCTTAAATAACAAATTGCAGAACATTGATTGGGGCCCAAGGAAAATGTGACTTTCTTTGCACATAGGCAAGTGTTTCAATGATTTCCACACTTAGTTTATGAAAATCTACAATTTTAGGCATGACTCTATAAACCAAAATGAAAATCTTAAACATGTAACGTGTTATAACAAAAACCATACAAATTTCTAATTTGCCTAGCTGTATCTAGAGCCAAATATTTCTGATTTTTTTCAAGTGTTTTATTCTAATTCCCATGCCTTTACTTTAGTGAAAATAGATTTTCTCATAACAACATAAGGCAGGACAATGCTGCCTGGCTCCTTCAGAAGATGCCTACAATTCATTCAGCTTATTGGACAAAAGAGACTAAAATACAAGAGACCACCCTAGAAAAGGATGACAAAAGGGATTGGGTGGGCATCCAGAGACCAGAGGAGAAAAGAGAAAAGAAACAGGACAGTTCTGTGCAGTGAGGGGCATGAGGAAGGTCTCAGAGGGAGAGAAAGATAGGGAGGGGCGAGCAGGTGAAAACATGCAAGAGGCTAACAGGTTAGGACTGGTACAGGCAGAAATGGTACCTGGGTGCTGATTCTGTCTGCCAAGGCTAAGTAACAGTCCAAAACAACTTGCCATCCTTGGCAAACTGATAAGATGCCCATCCAACAACTCTTTTTATTCTGGTCTCCACTCACATCACCTTCTACCAATCCTGTGCATCAGTTACCCATCATGTAAACTTGAATGCTGGATGTGTTGTCTGAGATTTTCTTTGATGGCACCCCACACCTAGAGCAGAGCCTGATAAATGAGAAGTGCTTTGTAAGTATGAGCAGTTAAAAGCCCAAGTAATAAATGAAAGAAGTATAATATGTGGTCCTTTTAATACTCTAAAATATGGTACTATTTTTGTTTCACACACTCATAAACTTGGGAGAGTTCAAAAACAGTTATATCTACCCAGAAACATCAGGTGACAACTCAAGGTAACTCAGGAAATTTGAGCCGGTCAAGTTTATTGCATGTCACCAGCAAGTACCTTTTGGAAGCAAGGGAATTAGCAAACAAATTCCACAAACCAATGGCAGTTATTTTTAGCGAGTTAGTAGGAAATGAGAGCCTAAAGGAGAAATGGCAAGAATGGATGTGAAAGTGATTTTTTTTTTTAACTCGAAAAGAAGATTGATCCTGATTTTTACCATCTGGGAGCTAACCTAAATCCCTAGGAAAATAAGACTCCCTCAAGCCAAGGAAAAATTAAAGAGACATAGCAATCTATACTCATTAATAACCCCATAAAGCATCAGGAAGCGTTCACTCTTCTTCTGCCTTTGTGGCTGGTTGTGAGTGCTCTTTTGATAAAGGAATATAGTAAATATATTTACATTGTTTATGAACATGTCTTGATTGCAGTTAAACAATTGATGGAAGTTAATCCCCTTTGGTTTATATAAAACATGGTTATTTGGAGCCTGGAAGGATCTGTGAGTGATGACAAATTGGATTTACTGATTTGGGGAAGATAGCCTGTAGGGATGGGAATGGATGAAAAATATGTGGGCAGTGGGGAGATTGAAGCAGGTAAATGATTTAAAGCAGCTTTGGAAGTAGTTTGTGTAAAGTGAGTTGCGGTGAGAATTCCTCACCCATGGTCATTGACAGTGCCCCCTTCTTTTGGTCCACAGTTGGAGCAGCTGCATTGCCTCTCTCTTTCCCCTTTTCCCTGTCTTTGTTCCTGACTGTCATTGCCTGTCCTAGACCTTAAGGTCATGGCCATGGCTTTGTCTCTGCCATCAGGCGCACAAGGACCTTGCTGGTCAAGCAGAAAGGACACAAGAACACCAAGGATGGCTGCAGCAAAGAGCAAAGCTTTTAGTGATCACGGTGGCCCAACCCCTCAGACTACAGGTGAGTATAGAGTCCCAGAAAGGGCACATACTGCCACATGGTCTAACCTGACCCTGACTGAGAGAGACAAAAGCAGACTGAGCTCTCTGACTCTCAGCCTCCTCTCTTCCCATCCAGCAAGCCCCTTTCTTTCCTTCAGTCAGGTGTGACCCAACCCACTTCTCACCAGATGGGATGTATTGGGAGAAGAAGTTCTCAACCATCACTTATTTTTAGCCCTGTTTGGAGGGTTTCCAGTTGCCAAAGGCATAGAGGTGACCTGTTATTTGCTTCTGCTGTTACAGAACACTCTGAGAAAAGGGAGGAAAGCCTTCTTCATACGCACAGAAAATATATATTTTCATTCATTTCAATTATTTAATTTAATGAATATATCTAAAACTGCTGATTTCCTGTCAGACTGGAATGGTTTTAAGGTGCAAAACTCAAGCCATAGCCTATTAGTGACAGTCATGGTTGACCAGTTGAACCTTCAGACAACACAGTGCATTGGAAGTCCTGGTTTGGACTCCATCCCTGAGACTCCCTGACTATCTAGTTTGGAAAATCACTCCACCCACTTGGATCTTTTCCTTCTTGTAAAGCAAGGTATTTGACAAGCTTATAAGGCTGAGTATAGGAGATCATAAAAATAATAAGGCTGACTATAATTATAAGGGGATGGCCATCTTAACCATGCATTGAGTCTTCAGGTTGCTCTTCTCAGACATCCAGAGGTGCTTGCTGGTTCCCATCACATCTTCCCTAGCAGAGGAACAAGGGCTAGAGATCCACATTGGCTGGTGGTCCACCCTTTGGTCAAGAGAGCAGAGAACAGCCCCCAAGAGGCACACAAATTGCTGCTCATCTTCAGATAGCTTTGAGTTTCCTGAGGAAATGGACAACATCTTAGCCAAGACTGGAGAGCCCTTAAATGCCACCTCCAGCACCATCCAGCCCCATCTTGGCTCCCACAGCTACTTGACCTCAGAAGTGAAATCTTCTAGAATAAGCACCACCATTTTGCCATTTCCGTCCTTTAAGCACCCTGCCCTGTGATTTATAGTCATTTTCACACTACATTCTCTCACTCCCTGTTCCTGTTACTTTTATCCTTGGTTTTCCTTATAAGAAAAGGAACATTAAGCCCCAGTCAGCATTTGTTGAATGGTTGAAGGAAAGAACTAAGATTTGAACAAGGAGCCCATGGGGTCACTAACATGGGGGGACAAGAATGTGGGGAGGTAGATGTAAAGTAGACCAAGTGAACGGCAGGACCAGGTGCCTGGCATCCTTGTGCCTGGAGGCAATGAAGGGGACTAAATCCCGTAGCTCCAGGCTGCCTGGTCTCTGCAAGTGGAAATGCAGGGTTGGGACTGAGATTGGTTTCGATGCCTGTGGCTTCCCTAGGGACCTAAGACAGTGTAAATTCTCAGTTTTCAAAATGTCCCCTTCCTGAGCTTTGAATTCTTTGACTTCATCTCTTCTCCACTTCAAAACTAGTTGTTGCATTGATTGCGAACCACCATTCAGTGACCCTCTCCACACTCCGCTCCCCCCACCCCTTCACACACAAAAGGTGGCTCTGGAATCCTCACACCAGCATCTGGGAACACACTTCTGCACGGTCTGGATGCTGTGAGATCTAGGGGATAAACACTTGTTCTGAGAACATCTACTTCCTGTACTTGCCTTCTCTAGTTTCTTCAGACACCACACCCGGGAGCCACAGTCCCCTGGGCTGGGCCTAGTTGCAGGTAAGTGGGAGGAGCATCTTGTCACCCATTTGCCACAGAGAGGAGGTTGTGCCCTGGCCTTGGTCAAAGGCCCAGTAAAGACAGCCATGTTTCCTTGGAGAGAGGCTGCTGAGGTCAGGGCCTGAGATATTGATCTCTCTCTGTTCAGTGTCCATAAAGAAAGGTATCATGGGATCTGTAGAAGGTAATTACTTCTTTTCATCTTCTGACACCACTCCGGCCCTTGCTTCTCCCCAACCTCCCCACCTCTAAGAAGTGTCCTTTGTTGCAGCAGACCCTACTTGGTCTTCAGAGGAAGACAATATTGGTGGCATAATGAGGGTAGGGGGAGGAGGGACAGACATAGGAATCCTAAACAGAACAACAAAGGCAGCGTTTGCTCTCCTCTCAGCCAAAGGGACCCCTAGGCAGTTACCTCCAGGCTGCTTCAAGCCAGACTTTGTGTAAACTCCTGGTCCCTAAATAACAAAGTCAAACATAAAACTCAACCAGGAGACCAAAATTGCAAACAGTTCTATTTTTTACTTCAGATAAAAAGAGAAAAATCATTGGCTGTGCCAAGGGTTTCATAATAAATTCCACTTTGGGCCTTGTGATGCTAGAGGAAACGGCCTAGGCTGGCATGAAGACCTCTGTGGATGATTGCAGTGACCAGGGGTGGGAGGAGGGTCTCGAATGCACAAGGTGGACAGGGCTCACCTGAGAGCCAGGAGCAGGGAAGAATAACAGATGGACCCATGGACCTAAAGAAAGCAAAAACTAGCCTTGGGAAAACAATTACACTCATCATTTAAAGTGCTTATTTGCAATGTTTAAGTGTCACCAAGCTTGGTGGCAATCCAAGCATTTGGGAGGCTGGGGTGGGAGGATCATGAGTTCTGGGCTAGCCTGGGCTATATAGTGACACCCTGTCTCAATAATTAATTAATGAATTAAAATGCATTTTATATTTGTATTTATATTCCGCAGAAACAAAAAGGAACCTGAGGTGGAGAACTGGCTAGGGTTTGCTTTCCTTGGACAGTGGGAATTCTTTTCCAGAGACAAGTTGTTATTTCTAGTTTTAGTGACAAAGAAAAGAAGACAGTGAAGTGAGTCCGATATTTCTCAGGCCCAGTTCTCAGATGGCCACAGAGTCAGGTCATACTCCAGCTGGGATGGAAGAGGTAGAGGAACTTCATAGCAGCTGGCCTCATCCCTTCCCACTTGGCCCTTTTGCCCTTATTCGTTCATTCATTCATTCACTCATTCAAGTCTACTAGATGTCTTGTACATTCATTTTTTAAGTTCTCTAAGCTCAAACATCTCTTCTTGGTGCCCCAGGTGCCTCCTCCTCTCACTTCCCTACCCCCAACCTGCACTTGGTTGCAGAAGAACAAAGGATGCTCCTGTCAGGCCATAGCCCCGGAGGCAGTGATTTGTCTCCTGAGTGTGTGCAGCCCTTGTAGGGCCCTGCCTCCTACTTGGTGCCTGATGCATGCAGCATTCAGTTTTCTGAAGCTCAAGGAAAAGTGTGCAGTAAAACACTTCATGAGGTGTGGGTGTTAAATCCACAATCATGGCATCATGATGACATTCTGTTATTAGGAAATTGTGGAGTAAGGGTGCCATTGCTAACAGCCACACAGGGCAGAGATGAAGCACAGTGGATTCATGAAGAATTGCTGCCTTAAATAATCAGAAAATGTCCCCTGGAGAAGGTCTCCATCCATTACGTCTTCACAAACACTGTGGAGCTCTGGCAGCCTGCTAGGTGCCCATGAGGACCAAGCTACACTAGGCACATGCAGTTCCTACCAGGTGAAGTCACATTCTGCATGGAGGTGATGAGGGAGTGCACAGGAAGTTATCTTGCAGGGTTTTAGAGATGTGGCAGCAGAGACATTTGTCAGGGCATTTGTGGGGGATACCTCAGCTAGCCCTAAGAAGCAGAACTTGCAAGAGATTAACCACAGCTCAGGGAGAGGACTTAGGGGGTAGAAACCCACATATAGGAAACTGCATGAAGGAGTTCATGCAGGGATGGGTTGCGAGGGTCAGTGAACGCAGCACTGGGATGGAAGCTATGTCACGGACAGAGCACGAAAAAATCTAGATTTTATTTTATGGTATGGAATCGGAACTCGGGGCCTCACACATGCTAGGCAAATACTTCACCACTTCAGCCGGGCATCAAACTTTTTGTTTTTAGGTTATTTTTTAGATAGGGTCTCTCTTTTTGCCTGAGCTAGCCTGAGATTTTGATCTTCTTACCCATGCTCCCTACATGTTGGGATGACAGGCCCTGCCATCACATCCAGCTTGTGGTTGAGATGGAATCTCACCAACTTTTTCCTCCAGGCTGGCTTCAAACTACAATCCTCCCCATCTCCTCCTCCCAAGTAGCTGAGATTATAAGCATGAGACACCAAGCCCTGTCAAGAATTCTATTTCTCAGTCTTCTTTTTGGGGTGGGGGGGCTGGAATGTGTCAGAGGGTAAAACCCAGATGATGTAATGCTAGCCAAGCATTGTGCTACTGAGCTGCAGCCCCAGTCCCCAGACTCTCCAGCTTAGACTTTGGAAATCATTACAGTTGTCCAAGCAGGTCCATACTCAGCCTGGGCAAACCTGAAAGGTATAATGAAAGCAGGAAGACCAGATTCTTACTCTAGAGTCTTTCAAACACAGACTTTCCCTGTGGGATGAAGATAAATGGCCAAGGAGAGCTTCTGAGAAGTGGTCCCATGAGAAGCCTCAAGAATAGACATTAACCCTGAGCTAGAGACCCACAACAGGCGAGCCCGGGCTCCTACTGACCTTGGCTATTCCTGGCCCTTGACTTTTCTGAACTTCAATGTCTTCATCTTCATCCTGAAAGGATGAAGAACGCCTGAAGGTCCTCAGCCCATGTGCTATAGGAAGTGTCTCTATGCAGAAGCGCAGCCTGCATGTTGAAAGAGAGAGCAGTCGCCATGCCACCTGCAGATGGCTTAACAACGTGAGTGTCACAGGACCTGTGGGTCCTTGGGTGAGGAGGGGAAGGAAGGCATGGCTATGGGGATGGCTCTTCTGTAGTGTCTACCAAGAAGGCCTTGCTACTGTCTGCAGCAGAGCAGCAGAGATGCCACTGGGCTGGTCATCCTAATGATATGGAGAGTTTGTAATGTGAAAATTCAATTTACAAGGAAAGTGACTCTCCAGGGAAGACTGGCGTCCACAGTGGATCATCCAGGCATGACTCACGGGCAGAGGCTTAGAGACACCTCAGCGGAACTAGATGACCTACCTTTGGATGATGAAGCCAAAGGATGCTGCTTGCACAGTTTGTGTTTACATTGTGACTTAAAAGCATCATTGCGTGAGGGCTGTCATTTGCATCCGCTTTGATGTGGCTCGACATTTCATAGTAGTCAGGATGCATAGACCCGACTCTGCTTGGCTGGGTGGAGCCAGTGGTGGTGCGGAGACTATGTGGAAGTTAACATGGGAGACAGGGCTAGCCTGCCTGAGTCGGCAGAACTTGGCAAGAACCAAGCAAAATGAGACAGGATCAGAGGAGAGGGCTCCTGCCAAAGCAGCTGCAAGAAAGAAGTGTTTCTTTTAGGTGCTGTTCATTTTCTTTGGTCGTTTCGTGGGCATGGAGGACATTACTGTGCCATTACACAGAACTCCAGTCTCTGCAGCAAGGTGTCCATTCCCCACCTTGTGAGCAAAGCCTCTGGCTTGAACTGTGATAAGCACTTCTTTCTCTAATTTCTCATAAATGTACTTTGGATGACACCCCCAGATTTTAAATGCCAGGCAGAAGCCCGCCCTGGAAACTCAGCATCACTGCAGTGGCACCTTCACCCCTGCTTGAATGAAGCGAAAACCTTCATCTTGCATCAGGACACTCCAGTTCCCGTTCAATCTGCTCAGTATGTCTAGCCGATATCACGGTGGTGTGAACGTGAAGAGCACAGGGCACGGGAGAGTGATGGGGAAGGTTTGAGAATGTCTGAAAGCAGCAGCTTAAGGGCTGAAACAGAGTCAAGGCAACCCCTCAGAAGAGACAGGTCCTGTGGGGTCCTCCCTGCCCTCTGGTTTGCATCACTTTCAGCTATCAAAAGCAGCCATCAGAGTTTGATGGAGTTAGAGCGGCCCGCCTTCTCGACACTTCCCAGATGGTCTCAGCCACTGTAGTTCTCTCTCTTGTGACTTTTTCCCCCCAAATGAAATCATCTTGTCTGTGGCTGCCTTTGCCTGTGTTTTGTTACAGCTCACATTTTCCTTGAAGAAGTGTGAGGCAGCTAAAAGCATTCCTTTGGAGATGCTATCTAACCAGCCGGGGATTTCCGGACACCTGAGGAGGAAGACTGTGTGTGTGCACGTGCATGTGTGTGTACCCATGCATGTGCACATGCACTCTCCTGTGTGAGCAGAGAGGTGGGTAGGCAGGTCCCCCTCCCTCTTTGGTACAGGGTTGTCAGGTAGCTGGGCAACTCCTCAGTTTAGCCAAGCGGCTTTTTACGGGCATTGGTCCTGACTGCAGGACAGTGTTGCATTTTTAATTGTGATGATGTTAAATGAATTTAATGGGTGACATTTTCCCAATTCACAGAGCATTTTTACAACATTTATTAAAAAAGGCCAAAGTTTATTTTACAATCAGTAATAAACAGCAACACAAAAACACAACCACTGGCACGATGACCCTAACATGTTAGTTTCATCCACAAACTGCATATTATTTGTGCTCAATAAGTAATGGGAAAAAACAAAATTGAAGTCCTATTCAGCATTTGATCATCTTACTTAATAACAACAGATGCTCTGAGCAGTGGCATTTTGAAAAGAGCTGTGTCTGCTGCTGGTTAGGAAATGGCAGGACATTTGGCATCCTCCAGCATCACACCATTTGAAAACCATAGAGTCACATAAACGGCCAATGAGAGGTAGGAAAATTTAGCTCCTGTCTGCATAGCACAATTCATTTCATTCCAGTGATGCAAAACAGAAGAACTGCCTTTCAAAAGAAGAGTCTGTAAACCTCTCCACACTCGGTCCTCCTTAGCAGCAGAAGGAACACACACACAGCACCTCCACACATTGGTGAAAAACAGACTTAATAAAGCAGTTTTAATAAAGAAATGCTATTTTCTCATCTATCATTGTGTCGTGATTTCAACATTATTAAATGTGAGTAGATATACATCCCTAAGCAGAACACAGAGGGACCCATCCCTAAAGAGAGACCTTCTCCCCACCACAACCCAGACATAGAGCCTGGCTGGGGAAGCTGGACGCATAGGCAGAAGCAGGGAGACCATAAGGACCATTGTCTTGCATCAAAAGCCACTGAATGACTGATGTCTCGGCAGCCCAAGGAACTGCTCATCTTCCACCCACACCCTTAGGAAGGGAGCCTAATGGCTGGTCCCACTTGTAGGTTCCCTTCTTTAACATTTGGTATCTTCTTTCCAAGGTCACGCCCTAGGGCAAGGCTGTCTCTCCCACCTTGTCCATAAAGCACATAACACATGAGCCTGGTGGAAAAGCCCCCAAGCTCTCAAGTCTCACCGTGTCCCTTTGTGATGGAAGTCTCAGCCTCTGGGAGTGATCCTGGCCAGCTGAGCCCTTCTTGTTCCATTGCAAGGTGTATATGGTGCTGCCAAAGTAAGACACTCTGTCCATTTCTCCAAAGAAAAGAGAGAAAAGATGCAATTTCTTAGATTTTCCAAGCTCAAACTGTATGAGCTCCTGCTTCTTGCGTGTGGATGGGAACAGTTAGAACAAGACTCTCAGGCCTCAGACCTAGTTCTGTGCATTTTGAGCCAGCTCAGGCCTTCTCTACTTGCCCCTCTTGCTCTTGTGAGGGAGCAACTGCAGCCCTGGCCCCAAGGTGTTCTGAGCAGAACCACAATCCTAAAGCAAAGAATTTCAGCACTGGGAAAAAGAAGCAAGTGATGAAGGTAAAAATCATAGGAAAAGGCCACACTGAGCCTGGTAGCTGTGGACGAGCCTCACCTGGTTCAACATGGCCTTGGCAGTGTGGTGAGTGGCAATTGTGATTACAGAGACTCTGTAGCCATTGGGACCAAGTGCAGCCAGGCCCAGCAAGGCCCAGTTGACAGGTGCAGATCTCATCAAGAACCTGAGAGAGGGTCTCAAGTTTTTCACAGTTCTTCCTTCTGCATGGCTGATGATTACAAACACACCCAGGCCCCTCCTTGTGGCTTTGTTCTTAGAGACATTTCAGACAGAATGCCCACAGGCATTTGAACAAGGTTCTTCTCCCCCCCTGTGACCACCTTCCTCAAATGAGACACAGAGTCTACCTCCTCAAGTAAGCCCCAACCAGTGGCTGTCCTCAGTGGCTGTAAAGCATTGCTCTCTCCAATTGACATTAGCATGCTGTATCAGTCCGTTTTCCATTACTTTAACAGAATACTGGAGGCTGGATAATTCTGCAAAGAAAAGATATTTATTCAGTCCACAGTTCTGGAGGATCAAGGGCATATCACCAGCATGTGCTTGGCTCTGGTGAGCGCATCATAGTGGATAGCATCACAATGAGAGGAGTGCATGAGAGAGGGAGGGGACACATTACTGGTCAGGAAATCACACAATCCCTCCTGAGAGCATGCCCCCAAGTGACCACGGGATCCCCCCACTGGGCCCCTCCAATTAAGGCTTCCATATTCCCTCTGTGCACCAAACTGAGGACCAATGGTCCAACACATGAACCCTTTGGGGACAAAGCACACTCAACCACAGCACCACAGTGTAAACTGAGTCTAAACGGTAGGACTAGAACCTGGAAGATCCTAAAAGGAGAACATCCTTTTCCCTTCCTGTGTCACTATTTGTCTCTGTCATTCAATACAATTGCACTTGGAGTTTGATTCAGTGGCTTCAAGGAAAAGGAGTTCGCAGCCAAAATTTGGGGAATTACCACATGTTTTTTTCGAGTGTCATTGAACATAAACCTTGCTGGCTGAGAGCTGATTGGTTGGGTTTTATTTCAGCCCAGAGTGATTTTTTAAATGACTAATTTATAAAATCTTTGAAAATAAGAGTTTTCTAATGGAAGTGCTTACACAACCATAACTCTGTGGTTGCAAATGGCACCACTGTCGTTAAGGGTGTGTTGTTGTTTGTTTTATGCTAATCTGCCTTCAATGTGACAGACTGTCACCTGCACGGGGGGTACCGTTCTGCACGATATTAGCCCATATGGCATGAGCTAAATTGTATCGAAGCTATGGGCTAATTACGGATGAGTTAATAAAGCCAGGCAGAGCGAGCCTGGCCATCTCCACCCGTCCTTGGAGGACCCCCCCCTCTCCCCAAAGTGAATTAGCCTGGTTCCAGCTTTTCAGTTCTTCACAGTTTGGCCTCTGAGAACAAATCTGTAGCTCCACTTACAACATACCTTTTATCCCACAATTGTGATGTTAGACTTAAAACTACTTTGGAGACCCTTGGTACTTTATCCAATCACCGATTTTCTTATAAATAATTTAGATGCCAGAGCACAAGGAGTTCACATGGCTTGGGGACAAATACACAACTTACTTAAGGTTCTCAGGGTCTTGTTTAAAAAGAAAAAGTATGCCTCATACTTTAGGGCTCTAGGTAAGTTCTTTGGGCACGGACCCTTTGGAGTCAGTAATTGTAGCTTACAAGTGAGGAGCACAAATGGACTCCGGTAACATGTGCACCAATCCCCTAATCGGATGACACAGACATTTAAATCAGATGAATTCATTATCACATTTTAAAACATTTCCTTTAAAATATATTGGGTCTTTCTGGAAAGCTGTTCTTTATTTCTTCACCCAGTACTGGCCATGCTGTACCTTCTTGTGTGTACAGTCACATGCGATTGACAATTGTCTCCAGTTCCAGCTCTGCCACCAGCAAGGGAGGCAGCATTTTCTTCCAGCCAGGAGGGTCAGCCCTGCAGGCCCGTCCTCCGGGACCACATTGGTGCTGCTCTCTTAATCAACCGGCACTGGGAACATAGGACGCATTTGGCTCCCCCTCCCACTCTGAGCCCGCCTGCTAGTGCTATGCCAGCCTGGGGAGTCAGATTTCTTGGGTGACACCCTCAGCTTCTCCCTGTGTGGTCTTTAGATGTCTCAATTAACTGGGACAGTGACTCGAAAAACATGACAATCTGCCACTTTCCTAATATTTGCAAACAATTGCACTTTGTATTGCTGAAAAGTTCAAACTCTGAGATCTAAGTCAGGAGTCTCTCTCTGCTGTTGACAGTGAAAGGCAAATTGAAATGAAGTTTTGAATACTGGCAAATTCTCTTCTCTCTCTCTCTCTAATAAAATGTGCAGCCTAATTTTCACTCTCTTTCTATATTCCCAGTTAGGTCATTGGTATCTAAAACACAAAACACTGTAAAGGTGAAAAAATTAAAATTGGAAATAAGTCAGATTAGCACATGAGGGAAGCAATGGGTCCAATTCTTCTCTCCCCTAGACAGATGCCACCAGACATCTCAGTCTTCCTCCTTTGGCCTCCACTTCCAAATCTCTAACAAGGGCACACCAGTAGTACCCACTCCATGAGTTTTATGATGCTAATACAAGACTATGCTAAGAACTCAACAAAGAATGGGAAATACAAAAATACATGTGTAGTCACAGACCCAGGAAGGCCAAATGGCAACCAAATCCTGACTCTTGTGTGTCTAATCAAAAACTGGAACAGAGATGGCAAGGTGTTTTCTGGGCTCTGACCAGCTCAGAGAAGAGGGGTCTCCTTCCACTCAGAAGCCCAAATCGCAGCCTTTTTTCCACCTAAAAAGAATACCTGCAGACATGCACTCTCTCCTGCACAAGCAGTGTCTTTGGTGCTATCCCACACAGAAAAATTTATAAGAAGAAAGGTATTTTTAGCCCATAGTTTTGGAGACTGAAAGTCCAAGATCAGATAGCACATTGGTTTCTGGTGATAGCCTCGTGCCTCTTCATGCAGGGAAGAAAAGGAGAAGGGCAAGTGCACATGTGTTGAGGAGTGGGAGGGGACAAAGGAACTGACCTGTTTTATATCAACCTGCTCTCTTGAGAACTAACCCATTCCTGCAAGAACTCATCCAGCCTCTCAGGAAGGGTATTACTTCCTTCTCAAGGGCCCCTGAAGGGCCCACTTCCCAATACCACTACAGTGGCAAGCAAAATCCAACAGTAGTTTTGCAGAGACAAACCACATCCAGCCATAGCAGTCAAGGTTCAATATTGAGGTTATGCAAAACCAAGGCTTACACAGGAGGCATCCATCCTTGAAGGCCATGGGCTGGATGCTTCCTCCAGGTTGTGCCCCTGTTTCTATTTCTGGTACTGGAGCTTGGAGCCTGTAGGGCAGGCAGCTGGGGAGGGAAGGTGGTTAAAAGGAATATAAGCTATATGCGCTGGACTTTTGAGGCCAACCTAGACCCTCTGGGATGGCCTGGGATGCAAAACTTTCTTGACACCTTTTGGTCTCTGATTTTACTTGGGGACTTTCTACTGGAAAAGCAGGTGGGACATAGCCACCACCAAGTACTGGAGTTGGAAAAGCTGGACAGATGTTGGGGCAGGATCAAGAAGAGCCCTGGGCTCCAAGTCACAGAAGAGTGATGCCCTGCGTAAGCTTGAGGAGCATCAGGCACCCTCTGCTTGCCTTCTTCCCCTCCCTCCCTGGCACCTTTCAATGTCTCAAAAAAATCCTTGCGGCCCACATGAGTCCAGAACCCCATACAAAGGGAACTCCAAATAGACACAAGATAGGCCCACCCCACTGCAGGCTGGAGATGAGGTCACCAGACATGATTAAATGGAATGTGACAATTGGGTCTCATTTTTTATAAAAGCGAGTATCTTTGAGAGTCAGTCAAATGTCTATACTGAGTGTTGCCTCTAAGTCAAACATGCTGGTGGCCCATGTTCTTGGCCTTCAGAACTGCAAACTACAGTTCTCTCTCTAAGAGAGAGCACAGTCAACCAGGAAGTACATTCCACGGTCTTTGCACTCGATGAACAGCACAGCCACAAAGTCACAGAGGAAGTTTTCTCTTGAGCCATGACCTTCCTCAGGATAGTGATGCTAAATGGCTTTCACTTTAGGGACAAAAAGGCCCTCAATCCCACTTTCCTTGGAGGACAGGCCCTATGTCATTTGCTCAGGGTTACTGAATGTCCTGCTGAGTAAGCTGACCAGGGAATGAGCTTGACCACTGAGTCTTGTACCTTCCTGGTTCCAAATTTGCCTGTGGCTGTCACCTCATACACAAACATGGTGATTTCATTTCCCCTTTGGTGAAAGGTGGACCATTGGAGGTGAAAGACCATATTGTCATTCCTTCTTTCCTTGGCCCACTAGACAGACACCTCACCTCTTCATACTCTCTCCCCTGAGTCCCCCAGGAGATACTGCTGTGTAGGCCCGGGGTGTCAAGGGTAACACAGGCATCTCCTTCTCTTTCCACCTAGGCACATGCAGGAGAGATGTCAGGCCTCACCCCTCCAGACAAAAGGAAAGACATTATTTGGAGAGTGCTGCTTGGATTAGCAGGTCAAGGCCACAGATGCTACTAAACTAAACATCCTACAATGCACAGGACAGCCACTGCCACAAGAGCTGCCTGGCAGAAAATGCCAGGAGAGCTGAGGTGGAGAAGTAAAAGTCCCAGGTCTCCAGGTTCCTAGCCAAGAATCTGCCATCTCCATTCCCAGATGTTCTGACCTTGCTGGAAGTGTATGGGCTTAGAATACTGTTGAACAGGGTAGAAAATAGGGTGTCCTGAGGATGAAGGGGTAACACCAGGTAAGAGCATCCAAGGAGTATCCCACTGTGGGCAGCCAATGTGTTATAAAAACAACAGGCCATGCAGGCAAGCAGGAGGAGCAAGACAGACTGAGCACAGCAAGATGCCCAGAGGCCCAGGTGGCCACAAGGTCTGTGAAGACACACACAAACCAGGTGCCCCGGTTCTCTATGTGGTGGGCTACCAGTCATGGATGTCTTCTACTGAGAGGTTCTGGTCCCTGCAGCAACAGGACCCTGCAGAGGGTGAACAAGCTGAATGCCCACCCAGGCCAGCAGCACCATCCTGAGGTCACGGGCAAGCAGAAAACCTTCTAAACACTCACACTGGGCTATCCATGTGAGCACTTAGGAAGTGTTCCCTATACACTATTAATTTAATGCTATCGGTGGGAGCCATTATCACCCATGAGAACAGAGAGACACAGAGAGGTGAGGTGACTTGTCCAAGGCCACACAGTTAGAAGCTGGCAACTCTGGATTTAAACTCAGGTCAACTATACTTTGGAGTCCACTCTTAGCTATGACATCATCCTACAGGGATGCTGTTTTAATGAGGCAGCTAGGCACTGGCTTTCTCAGGCTCCCATGGAGCACACTACCATAACCTTCCTTCCAAGGCAATGCAAACCCATCAGTCCTGCCCCGAGGAGCTGGGTCCTCACCAAGAGCACAGGATTTCCTCAGATGCCCCTTCCTCTCCACTCACACATGACATCATCCATCCCGAATCCTCTTTGGTCCTGAGGTAGGCCAGTCCCAGAAAGGCTTGACTGAAGCCAGTCCATCTTGTTTTAAATGAAAGATGCCCATGCATGTATCTCAATGGGAAGTCGGCGGGGCTGCAAGTGTACCTTAACTTCCTCAGACCCTTGCTCACAGAGATGAGCTGCATTCACTGGTTCCTTCTGGCTCATCCCCTTCTCTTCAAAGCCATCTGCAGCCCGGACCATTTAACAGCACACTGTGTCTGCTATACAGATTATTGATTGCCCCTTCTGAGACCATTTTCTCACACAGCCTCCTACAGTGAGTTGAAAATGGAGTTCCACTCGTAATGTGCACCTTTTCTCAAGTTCAACCACCAAAACGCTTCTGTGCTACAAGACTTATAGGATGTTCTTAGCTTTATTTTATTTCTTCCTGGAGATACCGCTCTTCAGGAACAAAAGCATATGTCCTGGTTTGCTTATTCTTCTTTGTGGTGCACTGAGGTCACAAGCTACAGTGTGAATTTTAGGCTTCTTACTCACAGGCTACATTCTTACCATACGATAGGGATTGGGGCCAGGGAAAGCATCCTGGTCTTTTACCTGTTTCCTACAAAATCAGTATTGGCAGCCCCATGGCTAGCCATGGGTACAAGACAGATTTGTGGCTCAGTCTGGAAACTTCTCACATACATCTTTTAACTTCCTGAGTTGAGACAGAATTTCCCAGAGGGCTCATCAGTGACAACAGATTGATTTATATTTACAATTGTAAATATAAATCATTAACAGATCTGGCACCAGGAGCATTTGGATGATGGGCTTGGGGTAGGGGTGGGTGCAGGCAGGGGTGAGACTGGGAGATGAAAGCGGTGGCTGGTTTTGCCAAGTTCACACATATTCAGACCTTTTGAATCATAAAGTTGGCTGAATTCCTGCCCTAAAGCCAGACTAAAGTTGACCACCATCTCCAGAAATAAGGGTCCTGGCGTCCCAGAAGGCTCTGTAGGTGCCTGAGATGGATTATCTATGTGGAATTCCCAAGTCATGTTGACTAATTTAATTTTATCATGAATTGTTATCATACCAAAAACATTACAGCTGGTGTTTTGCAAAGAAAAATAATATTTTAAAATATATTGGCTTTCCTAAGGTGGTATGTCCATCAAATCCCTTCAACTGTTTCACAACCTACTAATTAGATTAAGCCAATTTAATGACTCAGGCATATAAAATGTCTTACCTTACCTCTCCCTCCTTCACTAATGCATACATAGACAGAGAATTAGGTGGGATAATTTTAAGGCCAGACCCATATAAGCTTGGAGATTCAAATTAAGGTTTAATTAACCTGCTTAGTACAAGAATCTCTGAACAGCAGGCGATTTTACACACTGTTACATGTGATCTGTAATAACCAGGCACAACAGGCTCCTCCACAACCATTATATGTACTGGGATATTGGCTTGGCCTGTGTATTTGATCAAATGTCTGGAGCCTGTCAATTCTGGAAAAAAAGTATTTGAAAATATCCTTCTGATCATCCTTAGGCTGTATGTACATATACAGAAGAATCTGGGAAGAAAGGTTACAATCATCCAAGCTACCTGTGATGTTGCAAAGAACCAATTTAATTCATCAAACAACTGGTTGATGGGTCCATGAGTTACTGATTGTCTGCTTGGACCACTTCTCCCATAATAGCCCATGGTGTCTTGAGAGTAACCTGTACCTTTCATCCCAGTTTAATCAGTTGGATGCTTATGGGACAAGCCAGGCCATTAGCCTTTGTCCTTGAGTAAGAAAGAAGGATATGGGTGAGCTCCTTCATTGTCTTTGTGAATGAGCAGATTCCCATGTTTCTGGAGCAAAGGGGAGCATGGAGGGTCATTTCTCCTATGAGATGCCAGACTGTTCCATCTTTATCTCAGTAGAATTCCATGTAAGTGTGAATAGCAAGAGTGTGGGACCAACTGATAGTCAAGTATTTTCCTCTTTTGCAGTCAACATCTCCCTTTCCTCCACTAAACGGTCAGATTTCAGATCCTACAAAATAGAAGAAAAACATGAGAAGCCTCAAATGCTACCTAAGTCATGGCTGGTATACGAAAATATCACTTACACACTGGATGAAGGGAAAAGGGGGAGAAAGATCTCTCCACTGAGGATCAAAGACTCCCCCTAAGAGAGAACTGAGCACTCAGGATGTGAGTATTTCTTCTGTAGCCATTCCTTTCTCCATCAATATCACAGTCCTGTCTCCTCTCTACCAGCTTCCAGGTGAAATGTGGTAGGTGAGCTTACCTGATGACTCCTCTCTACTAGAGAGACTGAGTCCTCCAATGGGGTTTCCTACAGAAAACAGAGTTGCTCAGACATTGCTCAGACTTGGGTTAGGTGTGATAACATTTTCCTGTTCTGTCTGGAGAAGGTTGTTCAAGTTAGTGGGTCCTCTAGCATTCCAGCACTACAGAAGATGAGGCAAGTTTATTTGCCTTAGATCAACCAGCTAATCATTGTCTCTTCCATTTAGACCTAAAGATGCAGCCAGGCCTATGACCGTCAGGCTCGCTGAGGTGACTCATTCAAGGTTTCCATCATAAGTGTCTACCTAATAAGCATATCAGAACTCAGATCTGTTCGCTTACTAGGAAAATTCCAAATCATTGAAATTACACGATATGAATTCTATTTTTGAGTAAGCCTCATTGATAAGTTAAGATCTTTAGAGGTGAATTCTAGATGATGAAATGGAAAAGATAATGAACAATCACTGTTTTGCAAACACCAATGAAGTAGCAGATTCAGGAAATAAGCCCCCGGAAGTGGCAGAATGAGATGAAAGGTCAACAGAAAACTGAAACAGAGGGATCAGCCTGCCATAATATGAACCCATTGATCCACCTTACACCATTAAAAGTGGGAATTACCAGACATCATGGGCCTCCTCATGAAGAATTACAAAGTGTGCAAATATATAAGGCATCTTTGACAAAAATATCGAACCTAAATCTAACCAAATCTTTAGAATTAACTTCCAGTTTACAGGAAATACCAGGGTATTCTAAGATGTTAGATAACACCATGAGGAAGCAAACAGACAAATCCGTTCTAAAGGATCACTGAGACTGCTTCCTCAGCAAGTCAAAGTTACCAAGCAAAACAAAGGGAGGATGCTGCAAATTTAAAGAGACTTAACAACCAAGTGCAAACTGGAGGCCTGTCTGTAAATCTAGATTCATATGACCCACTCTAATTAAACCTGAGAACATTTGGCTAGGAATTGGGAATATGATTATTTCAAATGTCTGTTTTCCTTTGTTGTAAGATAATACCATTGTGTTTATGATAGAAATTGTAAGCATTGGTTTGAAGATTCCTAGTGAAGTATGTGGAAGTGATGTAAAATCTTCTCTGGAATTTCCTTTTAAATAGGCAGAAAAAAATCAAGTAAAAGAGAATTCTGAAAACTGTTCAATGGGACTACCGAATATTTGAGACTTGATTATGTTTTTCTCCATTTCTGGGTATATTTGAAAATTTTATTAATAAAAACTATCATATTGTCACTCTGGCTGACTGGCTGGATGACAGAGGGCTGGGTTTTGCCCTTATATTGCACATGCACATTTTGCCCATCAGGGTTTATTGTCTGTATTTGCCCAAATAGGACATTGGTCTAGTCACGTCACACACAGGAGTCCCATTGCCAAGACAGACACTGATCAGCCCAGCCGTGGTGCTAGTGAGAATTTCATCCTTGCAGAGAGTTCAAACAGCCAAGGAGGGTTCATGCCAGAATGCTGGAGGGCTCAGCTAGGCATCAGGTGTCCAAACTTCCTCTGGGTGCTCAACCTTTGGTAATCTAGAGGAAGAAGGAAGCGTGTCCAACTGTGCCATTTAGGTAGGTCAGGTCTGCTTAGAAGCATCCAAGGAAGGAAAAGGACACCTGAAAGTGTCAAATTGCAAATCTGCTTTTAAAAATGGCATACCAGTAACTTCCATCTTTCTGCACCCCTTTGTCTCAACTCTGAGCCCTTAGAAATACGTGAAAAAGAAAGTAACTGACCCCGACAGTTTCCTAGGACAAATATTTCTCAAATACATGAACTATTAGTGATTATAAAATCAATTCAATAGGTCATGGCCAGCATTTGAAAAAAAGAAAACAGCAATAAAATAGTAGACAAGAATCAAAACACGTTTCATGTGCATATTGACTTCTCAAATATTTATTCCAGCTACAAAAACATGAGGGCTTGGTCATGATGTAAAAAGTATTTCTTACTCTGGTTATCCTTAGAATGTTTGATAAACATGTTTCTAGAAATAAGCAATTCTATGGACGTTCCTTTCGCATAATTTACTCCTTAGCTTCATACGGACACGTTGTGCCTTTCATCATGAAACATCACTTCTAAAGACTGTGCTAAGGTGGGGAAAATATAAAACATGATGTTGGATTTCCTTAAATTATACTCACCTGCTGAGATTTGGACATCTGGAATGAATTATTGTCCCTGTCAGATAGAATTGAGAGGAACAAGAAAATGTGGTGCCATACAGAGTAGGAAAGTAGAGTTTAAAATAGTTGGCATTTCTTCAGCTAACTAGCTAACTAGCTGAAGAAATCCCCACCACCACAGTGCAAGAACACGTGCCTAAGAGTGGACTCAAATCTGCACTTGGGAAGAGCTTCCAGGAGAGGCAGGGGTGTGCTTTGAAAGGGTAAGAACATATTCTCTTCAGTGCACTCTTGGGTGTGACACTACCATATGCTTTCCTGGTCTCTGGAACTTTCTGCCATACTGCCAGGCTTCCTGCAGCCTTTCATCTTGCCACCTGCAGCCATCAGCCTCACCCAGCTGGCTTAACTATCTGGCTTTACCATCACCTTGTCTGGCTGTTCTAGGAGAGTTATTTCTGGGTTTTGTGGGCATCTTGGTTTCTGGAACTTCTCACTCACAGTGCACAGCAAGACTTCAGCTGCTTCTTGCAGGGCCAAAGACATGGAGCAAGAAATCCTGAGAGAGCCCTGGACTGACTAGTGGGATTAAAGGAATGGAGCCTAGAAGCTACTCTGCCATGTCACCCTTCCCCAACCTAAAGACAAGAAAGGAGGGGGCTTGCATGCAGCTGCCTGGAGGCCTGTCCCACCATGTCCCATTTTGATTGTCCTCAACTGAACATTTCTTAGCCCAACTTGCCTTTAAACAGCTTGCATTTCATTGTTTTAACTTGATTTTTTGCCCATGTACCAGGTTGAATGGCCTCCTGACAAAAGTCATCCACCTGGAGTGCAGATGTGACCTTATTTGGAAACAAGCTCTTTGCAGATGTCATCAAGTTAAGATGAGGTCATAGTGGAATAAGTGGTCTCTAATCAAACATGACTTGTGTCCTTTTAAAGAGAAGGAGGTTTGGGCACAAGAGACCTATAGCGACAGAGCCAGTGAAGACGGAAGCAGGTTAGAATACTGCTTCTCCAAGTCAAGGATCACTGGCAGGAGGACTCCTTTAGAGAGGCCATTGGAGAGCAGGGACTCCTGACTTTCTGTTTTCAGACTTCTGGACTCCAGAGGTAACAGAAGAAATCCTGAGGCTCTGCCTCTTGGCTGGTTGTCCCTCCTTACAGCAGTTAGGAAATTAATGCAGTTTTTGACTGATTTTAGATTTAGAAAGATACCATCAGTAAAATATTTGAATGACACTGAAGGAGCACAGCTGTACGCATCCTCTGACTGGTCACATGGGGAGGCTTTCTGTGTTCTTTAGGGGCCTGCTCCAGTTGTAAGGCATGGGAAGGCTTTTCTTAAACCACCTGCAATTTTTATAAGTCACAGAATGTTTCTGGAGCTAATGGCCTTCTTGGCTGCCCGACTTAGGTCAGGGCGCGACATGTGCTGTGCTTGTCTTTGTAGGTATTTGTGGGGAGGATGTGTGTCATGCTGGATTTGTGTTGTTATTGTTGTTGTTTAGAAACAAGCTGTATAAGAGAAACTATAAAACAAGAGAGAGTAGCAGAGAGTATTAGGAGTACACCGGACCCAGGCACAACCCTAGGTGCTGTGGTGGGGAGCCCGCCTCTCCACACTGTACGCTCTTAATAGAGGCCCCGTGAGGACCAGTGTAAACTCAGAGCTAAGTGGAAGCCAGGCTGGTGAGACAGTGAGCAAGCCACTTGCATGGAGGACCAGTTCTCCCTAGGCCTCCTGGCCAGCAGACCAGGGAGCAAGCAACTTACAAGTCAAGCATTAATGGTGTGCTGGAAAAGGCAGTAGGGGAATTTCATGGACTGTAAGCACAGGCAAGAGATGTCCAGTGGCTGAAGGTCAATAGAGAATCTGGATTTCTAGTACATCCATAGACTCCACAGATGTGCTGGCTTCTCATTTTGGTCTCCACCACCACCACGATGCACAGAGAATGACAGAGGACATCAGCAAGTCCAGGACAGAATGTGCTGTCCAGGTGTGGAGTATCTAAGTCATGACTACCAGGAGAAGAGTCCCATTGTCTCTGCTTGTCTCTGAACTAGCGGTCATGGATCAGCATGGAAACTGGAGATCCTTGGGTTAAGTGTCCTAAGCTAATCACCTATGGGCAGAGTGGCAGTTCCCATAGTATTGCATGGCTTCTCAGAGAAGCAAGGGCCACCAGTATAGTCTGCTCCAGAGGGCATGCAGGTGGTCAGTTCCACCCACAGCCCACAGGTTTCCTGCTAATGCAGGTGTGGAATTAACAGCTCCCACCTCCCCCGCTGCTCACACAGTAAGCCTGCCACATTTCTCTGATCCAGCAGGTGAAAAGATACATGCACACTCATGTGCATAGAAGCGTCCATAACACACCCAACAATATGCATACCCTCGATGTGCATGTGTTCTAGGCACGCACCTAGCTAATCATCAACACGTCAGCAGTGTACACACATGCATTCCTACACACGTGTTACCATAAACCCTACTCACATATACCCACATGCACACGCACTCAGATCTGCGGATGCACGGGCACCATCACCCTATGCCTATAGCCCAGCAGCACACAAACATGCATCTGTACTTGTGTAAACAGGCCCGTGCACAGATGCAGAAACTAATGTGTACAGCACTGAAGGCATGATGTATACCCACTCACACACGCACAGGCGCACAGCAGGCAGGTTGAAGCTGCGGGAGGTTTCGTTAGTTCATATATCTTTCACCTCTCCCCACAGGTGGCTCTGCCTGGCCTCTGGGCGCAGGGAGCCCCAAGTTCACTATTGATTTTTGCCTTTCGCTCAGCATCAGGATGGACTCATCTGTAGGCAGTCCTGCTTGCAAGAAGCCTGGAGCCGACAGTTCGCAGAGAGCAGAAGTTGCTCAAGACAAGGGCTTATGAAGAGGGGCAGCCCTCCCTCCAGCCAGAATCCTGCCCTGCCAGGGTGAGGGGGCAAAGGCACAGTGCACAGCCAGGGAGAAGAGGCCTCTGGAAGTGGCTCCCCGCAGCAGGCTCTTGCAGTGCAGGAGATATTGGAGGCAGGTATCCTGCAGCAGCCAGGAGCTGTCTCTGGACTCCTGCTGCCTGGCCTGAATCCCAATCCACTATCCCACTTTGGTTAGCCTGTGTCCTTCCTCAGGCTGCCTGCCCTCCTTATACCCTTTCCCTCATCTTTAAACCAGGGTGAGACCAGGGCTGCATGAGAATGAGGCGAGGTAAGCACCCTAGGAAGCAGGAGGGCAGAAGGTGGCTCAGATGGCCCTGGAGCAGCAGACCCTTCTGGAACTTCCTCCTGCCCCTCTGCACCCCACTTGAAATCTAAAACATTGCTTGCACTTCCAAATGGAATTTTTAAAAGTGAAAATCAATGCACTCCAACAGAAAGCACAAATGTTCAATTATGAGATAAATGGAGCATTAATGAGCACATTCCGTAACACGATTGGTTAATTGTGCAGGCGTTAGATATCCAGAAATGGCAGCAGACCTTTGGCTATGCAATGAGGCATGGCTGGCTCAGGAAGAAACAAACTCACAAGGCGACTCCGAGATTCTAGAAAAGCAAATGCCTGCCACTTAGCAATCCAGTTTGCAGGAAAGGAAATGAATCCCCACACTCCCATCCCAAGCAAGTCCCAGGGGCACCTCACTCCGATTACTCTTACCTTAGCATGTGCCTCACCATCATCAGCAGGGCACAGCAGTTCAGCCTCATCACTTACAGGAAAGGTTCTCGATGCCTCTCCTACAGCTGTTCTCATTGGTGGGAAGCAAAGTCCCAGCCGGGAGAGGCTCAGGGAAAAAGGTGGGTGCTTGAGCCAGGACCTGGCTAGCTGCACTCAGCTTTGCACCTGGCCCGGCCTCCCTCCTCATGACCACATCTCTTCCTCCTAATGCTCAGTCCCAACCTCTGGGCATCTTGCAAGTGTTTATTAAGTGTCTGTTGTGTGTGAGGCCAGTTCATGGAAACTGAGGAAGAGAGGACAAGGTGTGGTGAAGGTTAGACCTGCTGCCCTCTGGGTGTGGCCAGCCTCGTGGTGTTCAGGTGCTGACTCAGGCCTCAGGTGTCCCACTCAAGGCCAGCATCACGCCACCGTCTGGGCCATCCCATTCTAATGGAGACTTTACTTTCTCTGGATGCAGGGAGGACATTGTGCTCAGTGTGTTCCACAGGCAGTAGGACCTGCCCCCTCATAGGCACCCAGAGTCCACCTTCCATGGTGGTAGTGGTCACCAGAATACCAACAGGAAGAGACTGGTGTGTGAGTGGCACATGACGTCTCCTTCCTCCCATGCACCATGGCAGGCCAGGGGGCACATTCACTAACCCAGGCCTTTGCCTGCTGGCTGCCCTCTCTGGTCAGCCATTGCAGGAGGCAGAGAACAAAGGGTCAGCTGTGCAGATTCTGGAGTCAGAACCCGCCTCTCTCACTTCACTGGGCCTTATCCCACAGGAGTCTCCATGCATGGAATCTTCCCAGGCTCCTTTGCCCACCCTGCTGCTAGGCCAGGCTGGGCTCTCCAAGCCATGTAGATGCAGGATAGAGTGGTACTTCATGTCATGCAGCTCACAGAGCACACGTGCCAGGCCACATGTGCTGGTTGGGGATTTGACTTCCTGGAAAGAAACAAATGGATTGGTTTCATCAGCAAGTTAAGATGCTCATTTGAAAGAATGATTCCCACTTCACACCTTACTGTAATTTTCCAATTAATTGTGATTTAAATATGTTAATGTGGCTAACTAGGTTGAGCATCAGCTTAAAGACTTTCTGAATAATGAAGCAAGAACTCCTGGTATACGCACAAAGGAGGAACCTTCATTGAACAACCTCAGAATGGAGACAACAGACAGTCCTGAGATAGGCCTAGGCATCAGAAGCAAGACCCAGGCTGCTCACACAGGAGTTGCCTGCAGTTCAGCAAAGCCCAGGGGACAGGTTTTGGGGCCCAGGGGACCCTCCCCACTATACCTGCTACTGAATCTTTTCTGCAGAGATCACTGGCCGGTCCCTTTATGGTGTATTGGAAGACCGTGCCTGGGGAGGTCCCTAACCCCAAATGATCTCTGCTTTGTAGTCTATTGTCTGTTCCCAGTTACACCACTCCAGTTACAACTCAGCTTAATGTTACCTTAAGTGTCCTAATCCCAGACACAAAGTACCTTTCTGGGGTCCTGGAGACAGGAGGATCTGGTCACTGCTAGGAAGAAGGAGTGCGCTCTCCTTCCCTGGATGGAGCCCAGCACAGTGAGCTCTGAGGCAGAATGGTAACTCAATCTCCCCTCTCCAGGTAAATGAGCCAAAAGACATCAGACAGAGGGAGGGAGCTTCTGCGTGGGAGAACCCCACAGGCTGCCCACTGGCCCATGCCCCGCCCAGGGCATCCTCTGCAACAGCCACTGTTCCCTCAGGTCACATCCAAGTGCTTTCCTGGAAACCTGGCTCTGCTCCGTCCCAGGATCACTACAGCATTGCTTGGCCTCCTGTCTGTTACACAGGCAGATGAAGATTCTGACCCCGAGGGCGGTTGTAAAGATTAAACAGGATCAAGCACATGAAAGCAAGACATGAGTGGTAAAGCCCAGTGCTTCTGAGGCCACAGATAACTGGCGAGGAGCAGTGAATGTCTCAGTTTACCCCATTACCCTCTTCTCACAGACAACAGAAAGCTTGTGCCTGGCCAGTAGGTGGGCAAGACAGCAGGCCTGGCACCAGCTCACCTACATCTTGCCTGCACGTCCTTGCTGACATGCTGGCAGGCTGGCTGTGGCATCACTGCCTTGCGTTGCTTGGGCAGCCAGAGCAGATACCACAGGTGGGGCTCCAACAACCCAGGTTTATCTTCCCACAGTCCTGGAGGCCAGAAGTCCCAGATGGAGGTGTCCACAGGATGGGGTCTTCTCAGACCTCTGTCCTTGCCTTCCTCACGTGTCTCAATGTGATCATCCCTCTGTGTGTGCATGCATGTGGTGTCTTCCTCCTCTTGTCTCTGTCTTAATCCCCTCTTTTGGTGAGAACATATTGGACAAGGTCCCATCCCAACGACCCTGTTTTACTTAATCACCTCTTCAAAAAACAAAAAAAAATTTCCCCAAATACAGTCACATTCTGAGGGACTGGGGGATCCAGTTTCAACATATGAATTGGGGAGGCCACAATTTAGTACATTAAGATACAGAACTGCCCTCCAATCCAGATGTAGTTTTATATTCATTCATCAGATGTGGAAGAGGAATACACAACACACTAGATGGTCTGAGCAAGGGGGGTTACAATACTGGACAAGAGAGAAATCCTGCTCCCAAGACTGTTTCAGTGGGGAAAATAGACAACAGGTAAATAGACTATGCACACAGTATTTCAGGTGGTGCAGGTATGACAAAGAAACCAAGGGGATAGGAGGCTTGGCTTGCGCTTGGAATTCACTGGGATGAACAAGTGGATCTGTAGTAACTCCAAGAAGCTGCTCACATTTGGCACCCAGATAGAACTGGACGAAGCCCCACCTCGGAGTCCCAACTTAATCTGGTACCAACAATTCTGTAATGTTGCTTTCTTAATACTGGGCATTAATGGTTCATTTATCTGAATTTTATCTTCCAGTTATAAATTGGAGCGTTACTTTAGACTTTGCCAGTCACTGTCGATTTAGGAAGGCAACTATGATAAATGTGCAGATTAACAGGAGAAATTTACTTACTTGGTCATTACATTTAGTGCACCGCAGTCTCTTAGTGCCCTAATTAAGTAAGGGAAATAGGAAGAGTTCTGTTTGTCAATACAGGAGGAAGCAGTTAGCTGCAATACACAAGAGGCAGATAGGGAGCCACTGTGGCTAAGAGGCAATGACAATGACAATAAAAGCACAAGAAAGTCTTCTATACTTTCCAGTGGCAGGTGGAATGCTGTGCTAAGGCTGGAGATAAGGAATTGCAGATGTGGAATTATTAAACAATTCCACATTGAGATGAATGCTTTCCCAGTAACTCCCCTGGGACCTATGCTGGGGGGCAGGAGACCCTGGGCCAAATGCTGGAGACAGTGGTAAGGACATGAATCTCATTCCTTGGACTTTCAAACCCAGTCCTCCACTGTCCAGTGTGCTCATGTTATGATTTTGTTCACATAGTAAAGAGAGAGGGAGCCAAGGTGTCTAATAGGCAGAACCAAGCCAAGTGACCCTGCTGTCAGACAGGCTGGGCAGGATCTTAGGGCATGGACCATGATTGCACTAGCCTGGTGCCTTCATGCTGCCCCATTCCCAGATAGGTCAGGAATATTTGGCTTTGATCATAAGTCACTCCCACTCCCATTCTCATATAGGTTTGCCATCATCTGTTCCTGCTCAGTGCCCACCCCACCCTTGCCAACATGGGACTCTCTTGCATCCATTCCCCAGAGACTGAAACATTGAGATGGCTGGGGCCATGTTGAATTTCTCCTTGGATTTACACCACTACTGGAGGGCACTTGGTATACACTTGCCCATGCAAACGCATGGACAAACAGGTGAGAAGGTGGCCAGTTGTAATCTACACACAAGAACAACAGGATACCATTCTAGGTGAGGTAAAATCATGGCATGATCAGAGGCCAAATGACATGGGATCAGCATGATCAGGAAAGCGCTGCCCAGGGAGGAAGATGGATGGCAGAGTGAGCCCTGCCCCAGTGCTGGCTCCTAAAGACCACACACATATTTAAGGAGCCAAAAAAACCAGTCTGCTTAACTTCTGTGAATTAACCCAGAAGTTTGCAGTTCAAAAAGCTAAAACATCTTAATTCCAACATACCAGCAATTTTCGTGTGTGAAATTTCATAGTACTTGTATTGTTTCATTACATTTTGGGGTGAGGAGTCATCTCTCTAACATGCTAAATCTCCCTCATTCCACAGCCAGCTTCTTCTGTGACCCCTGGTGGGTAGAAGCAGGAACACCACTCCACGATGTTTGGTCCACCCGAAGAGGACCTCAGACCCCTAATCTCTGATCCAGAGATCACTGTAGAGAGCTGTTGCTGAGGCCCTGAGAACACTAATGGCCATAGCCTGGGTTGAGAACTGCCCCTCGGGTGGGCCATGGCACCTTCCAGGTAAGTGTTTTTACCAGCATCAGCTCACTGAAGCTTCACAAAAATGTGCTTATTTTATAGGAGAGGAAACTTGAGACTTAGGGACGTCAATGGGTTTGTCTAAGATCTCACAGTTAGCAAGTGGCAGGGCAAAGAATCAATCCTTGGCTGACATTAATTCTCACACCTGAGGTTTTAACAGACTGTCTCTCCTGGGTGCTGCACTGCCTACCTGTCTTCCTCCTCCTCCTCCTCCTCCTCCTTCCTGTCTGGCTGAATGCATCGAGCCCTCTGCAGGAGCATGCCCAGCCCAGCCCAGAAGCTTCCTGTACAGTACCCAGTGCTGCAGGCATTCTCTTAGCTTTTCAGACTTCTGGAATATGGTCCTCTGTTTCCTTTGCACCTGTGTCAGCCTCTGTTCTTGCCCCGAGGCTGGTTCTCTGCTTCTCTAAACTTTCACTGCCTGGCTCACCCACCTCTAGGCCTTTGCTCATTCTGCTATCCTCACTGGAAGGGTTTTCTAACCACTAGGGCAGCTCCATCATCTGCACTTAAGTTTCCGTCCTTCCCTGACACCCTCAGGATGCTCCTAGGGTAGATGGCGGACTTGACATAACAGCCCAATGACTACAGATCCGCTTATCCCCTCCTCGAATTATCAGTTATTAAATGAGGTCGGTCTCTATTTTCAACCTTACTCCCTGACACTTCATATTTGTTCATCTGTCACTTGATCCAGACAACTTGCAAAAAGCTCATTATACACCAAATGTCATTCATTTCACTGGTGGGCTGCTTTCATTTTCTTGAAACAAAATGGCATCCGATAAAAACTCCTGTTGTGTGCGTGCCTGTTCGCATATAGACCAGTGGAGGCTCCTGTGAAGAGATGGGAGCTGCAGGTCCCCAAAGGGACATCTCTGCTCCTCCATCTTGCCAGCAGATTCACTGTCCTGATAAACAGGCCAAGACTGTGGCAGAGCTGGCAACCAATGAACTCTTTTGGTGTCCCGTGTGCATATCCTGTCTTGGGGGAACTTAAAGACTGTTGGAGAGCAGGTGGTTTTAATTCATACTGATACATTATTTCATATTTGAATTCAAGTGTCTATACCACATAACCGTGTACTTTTGTGACCTTATTTTGGTTTCCTCCAGTTTGTGTTCACCAAGATGTCTGGAATACATGGAATGGTTAATTAGATCCCTGATCCTCCTCTAGTTCTTTGACATTTCCCCACATTTCTCCCCTCAGAACCTGCTGTTTTTACCTTCTGTATTTGTGTGGCTAATCCCTACTTCTCCCCCAAGGAATGCCATATGGACCTCTCCTCAGAAGGAACATCTTGACCCCCCAAACACCCAAATCTCCCTTTCCATACTTCTTTGAACAAGTGCAGGGCCTCACTCACCTTCTTCAGCAGGGTATACCATGATACTGTCACCGAGAAAGCACTTAATATTTCTTCAATGAACGAATAAGTGTTCTAATTAAAGCCACTAAGTCAGTGTGACAACCCCACTTAGTCATCTGTCCAAAGGCCTTTCCTTGGCGTGTCTCTGAGAGGAAACTTGAAGAGCTCTGGGGCTCTCAGGAAGGCATCACCACACGTACCAAGGCTTGTAAAGAGGCCTCAACTTACAAAAAACAACCAGTTTTAGCATTGTCTTCCTTCCTCTTTCTCCACGGAGTGAAAGTCACACAGAACGAGGTCCCATGGTCTCCTCTATGAACATGTTTGGACGTTTCTCACTTAGGTCAACAGTGACAGTCATTGAAAGTGGCACATTTAAACGCAAAAAGCACGAGGCATTAACAGATTTGGCCGCTCAGGGCTCTGCACCTTTCACATGAAAAGCCCTTGAATAAACGCAACAGGCCTGTAAGTGCCAGGACTTGGGAAGCCACTTGTTCCCGTGTCCTTGATGGCTCTGTCCCCAGAGCCCTGCCTGTGCACTCACAGAGGACCCAGTAGGGTAGGGGAGACATGGGTATACTGGCACTTGCACAGCCTCAGCCCCTAGGAAGCCAGGAGGGAACAAAGAAGTGATCCCAAGCACACTTACATGAATCGCACCTGCTAAAAGCTGTGCTCACACACTTGTTGGCCCTGATTTTGACAGGGGTCCAGCCAACTGTGCCTACAGCCCCAGGAAACTACTTTGTCTCACTGCAGCGTCCTCTAGGTGTGAATACACAAAAGTTTGGTTACCACCAGAATCCAATCCTGGTGGCATGCACTGTGTCATTATGACCCCAAAGCACACCCGTGAGCAATATAAGCCATGCAATCCTCAGTTGTTGCTGAGGAAATTGAGGCATGGCACATTTTCCTGGTTAGGTAGGCTGCTTGGGCCGGGTATCCCCCTCCAGATAGCGTACACCACATCCAATCTTCATAGGGTCCTGAGTGCCAAGTTTCTGCCAGTAATGCCAGAGGAAATATCATTGCCAGGGCATTGGTCCCTTCTCTGGCATCTTCCCCAGACTGCTATGCAAGTCCCCACTTCCCCGGGGCCACTCTCAGGGCCCCTTGTGTCATTGAATTGGAGTCTCAATAACTTCAATGAGCACCATTATTCAGAGATTCAGCCCATATCCAAGAGGTGCTTTCTATGGAGCCAAATGGCTCTTGGCTTGACCTTGTTTTAGGGCTCAAGCACCTTAGGCAGGGTGCCTGACCTTGGCCCTTCCTTCTAGACACAGCCTATGAAAATATGGACACACTGAATCCGGTGTGATTCAGGTACGTAGGTGATGGCCATTTTTAGAACAAGGAGCTTTTAGTTTTTGCAAGCTATCCAGGCGTAAAACAATAGTCACGGGTTGCCGCCACCCGGGCACTTGTTCAATGTGTGTGCTAGGCAGGTAGGAGGTGTGGCATCTAGCTTCCCCAAAGCTTTGGAAACCAGAACGGGACCTCTCCCCCATCTTTCCCAACCTCTGCTCTTGGCAGCTCCATGCAATGTGCCTCCCACTAGAAGCCTGGTCTTAGGATTTCCAAGTTGCAACCTGGCACAACCAGGTACAACCAAGCAGCAGGGGCACTGTGAGGATGAACACACTCACTTTCCTGGGGCAGTAGAAGGCATGCAGCCCTTCTATGAGTCACACAGTGAAGCCAGGACACACCCTCCCATCAGTCTGTCCCAGTCTCATACCCATTGCCCACAAAACCTTATCTACCTGGAACCTATGGATGGGGCCTTATTTGATAATTGGGTCTTTGCTCATGTACTTGAGTTGAGATGAAGTCACTGGTTCAGAGTAGATCCTAAACCGAATATGACTAATGTCCTTATATGAACAGGAAAATTGAAACCCAGACAGGACAAAACACAGGGAGCATAAAAAAGGCAGGAGACAGAGATTGTAACCATGTGTCTACAAACCATAGAAGCTGAACGAGAGAGAAGGAAAGTACACTCTCTGTGCTTCTAGACAGACTCAACCTTGCCAGCACCTTTATATCAGACTTTCAGTGTTCAGAACTGCAAGGGGAGACATTCTATTGTTTTAAGCAGCATAATTTGTGATGTTTTGTTCTGGTAGCCCTAGAAACTAACACAAGGTCTTTACAACTCTGCCCCTACTGAGTACCAGAAACAGGGACTCTATCCAGGAGCACACTGGGGGAGGGTCTTCTTCATGTTTGTGCACCTGCAGGCCATGGGGATCACACAAAATATTCCAAAGGACAGAAAGCCAGAGCGCTGATCTTTGCTCTGTGGGAAACTATCCCTGTCTTGTTCCTGATCTGATGGGGTAAGTGGGCAAGGTCACAGAGACAGGGCACCCATTGTCTGAGGAGCAGACATCAAACACCTGAAGTCAGGCAACTGGCTGGAGACCTGTCCTCCAGATGGATCCGCAGAGGCTCAGGACCCCCCAGCTGTCTGCAGCTGGCACGCTGGTGTCAGCATGGGTAATTGCAAGAGAGCTGCAGCCAGCTTTCTGGGGCTGAACATCACTCATAGTTGTCCTGCAGAGGCAGACGTGGGCTGCCCTGGGCCTGTGGCCCTCATTATCATAATGGTCTTTGTCCAGAAGGAGAGGGGCAAGGGGAGAAGGAGAGCAGCTGCCTCTGGGCTGCTGGTCCTGTGGCCTGGCAGGGAGGCTGATGCCATCTGTTGTGGGGTGTAGCCACTCTTCCTAGGAGGCCAGGTACTCTGGAAATCAGGGGCAGCTCTGACTTCAGAAGAGCTCTTCACAGTGCCCTCCTTGGGGTCGTGATCTTAGGTTTCTGACTCCCCCTGTAACATGTGAGGAACCTAGCAGGATCTGAGGTTGTCCTAAGTGTTGAGTCTGCTGGAAGATCCCAGAAGTGCCAATCCTATTTTTTTAGGAAACTGTTCTAGACTGTGACTCTGACACCACCTTGCCACGAGGCCACAAATTGTGCTTTTATCTGGCTCATACCCAGCTCCAGGGTCAACCATTTGATGGCATTTCCCTGCCTTTATGACCTAGCTCACTCTGGGCAGCAGCTCCAGGCCAGGGCCTGGCAGAGGAGCCCAAGAGCCAGGGGATGGGCTTGGATATGAGCAGAAGAACCCTCAGTGGGGTGGGGGCGGGGCTGGGTGCTGCACTGATCACAGTGTCTGAGCAGATTCTGCAGAAGGCTTACCAGTCGGGAAGTCGTCTGGGGCAGAGCTGAAGCAGTACCTTGGGGTGGGGAAAGGTTTATGGCAAGGATATTCTTGAGAAAAAAATACTGCCTCTACCCTTCCAGGGTTGCCCTGGGCCTGGGGTGGAGCATGTGAGGCCTCCCCGTCCCCATTCCCTGTCGAACCTATAGTCAGTTCTCTACAGTACTGTGCAAGCTAGTCATACCTTGCTCAGCCCAGGGCACTCAGTGGCTTGGAGAGCAGAGTGAAGGCCCCAGCCAGACTTACCTGCAAGGGCTCCAAGCATCACCAGAGTCCAGACTTCTAGGCCTAGGATCCTTAGCAGATTCTGATGCCCTCTGCCCAGGCCCTGGCTTCTGTAGTTTGCAGGGTACCTGTGATAGACAGCGTGACTTCACAAACATGTGATGCTTTTTATAGGGGTCCTGCTCCTAGAGCAAGAAAAGCACATGATTTGGAAACAAAAGTGGCTCATGGGCAAATCTCTGACTACCAGAGATGGGGCCCAGCCCTGCTTTGTTGGGGGCCTAGGAAGAAATTCCTTCATGTTCCTGAGCCTCAGTGTCCCCACCTGGTGATGGGGGAGAAGCCACAGAGCCACCAGGGAAAGAAGGTGCTCTGTAAAGGTATAAGTGCCCTGGAAATGCCTCTGTCATTCATGTCTGCCCCTGGGGAAGGCCCTCATCTGGGCAAATGAGCTTCTCTTCTTTCCTGGGACTGCTGGGGACTACACTTGTCTTTGCTCTTTGTGACTGGCTGGGACTGCAGACAAGAAGCTCTCATGAGCTGAAATTTCTCCCCAGCCAACTCCACTGTCCTTTATTCATCTCCCAAGACTATCGACACTGTTTGTGTAAGGAGAGTTTCAATAAAAGCATCAGCTGTGGATGACTCTGCTCTCTCCTGCTAAATGCCAGGACACCCCTGGCTCCCTGGGGTGCTCTCACCACAGTCAGGCATGCCAAGGGACCCTGCACTTTATTTTCTTGTGAGCTACAGACTCATATGAGGGGTCAATAATGGACTGAATGCTTGTGCCCTCCTGAAATCCCTATGTGGACGCCCTAACCACTAATGCAATGGTATTTGGAGATGTGACCTTGGGGAAGTGATTGGGGTTAGCTGAGACCAGATGTATGGGGCCCTGAGACAATGGGATTAGTGTCCTCATAAGGAAAGAGCAGAGGACTAGCTCAACCTTCTCTCTTTGAGAGTGCACAAAGAAGAGATCATGTGAGTACAATGAGAAGGTGGTTGGCTACAAGCCAAGAGATGAGAGCCTAAGTAGGAGCCCACCTTGCCAGCACCTTGACCTTGGGCTTTCCAGGCTCCAGATCTGTGGGAAGTTAGTCTGCTGTTTAGGCTACTCATACTGGAACATTTTGTTACAGCAACCTGAACAAGCAAGGACAGAACCCTTACTTGGATGCTTGCCACCAATAACCTCTATTCATCACACCTTATGCCATGTCTGTTAGAGTTTCTGCCTGGTTCTAAGATCAGTCAGAAACTTGCTGTGAATTATTGCAGTGGGGTGGATTCAGTTCTGTGTAGCTCTTGTGGATCAGAGCACACACAGACTTCTAACCCCTTCATGCTTATAGGAGGGACTGCCTGTGTTGTGACCACCACAAGGCTCCTGCTTCCTTGCTTCAGTCACCTGGGCCTTTGGGTTCCACAACCAAGTCACTCCCATCCAGTTGCAGCTGCTGCAGTAGCCTTGAGGAGGTGCGGCACGTGCCTCCCGAGGGTACAGAGCACATTAAGGAATGCGGCAGGCGCGCCATGCCCCTGGCACGGCTGAGGTACCAGCTGCAGCTCCAACAACTGTCATCCGACATTCTGACATGGACAAGCACCAGGAGCCAGGAGGCCCGGGCAGCTTGCTACTCTCTCCCACCACGCCCAGACCCCCAGGCCCAGCCTCCAGCCAAACAGGTGTACAGGGCCTGTTGCAGGTCCTTGGAGGAGGCCTGTGGGGCTTCTGAGAGGCCTCTGAGGGGAGAACAGATGAAAAGAACAAAGGAGGTTAGGCCTTGGGTTGACAAGCTCATTGATAACAGTTTAGGGGGAGCAGGCCTGTCTGGTGACAACAAATTGTTCCTAATGGCTTTGCTGCCTGCAAGCCCCAGTCAGAGAGAACAAACTGTCAGGCTGGTCTCAGGGAGGTAGCATGGCCTGCAGCAGAGGGACCCCTGCCCAATCCTGCCCATCCCCAGGCTCTGCCTTTATATGGAGTTCTTATGGTAGGTGCAAATCACAAAGGACCCAGCACTGGGAACATTCACAGTCATAATGACGATGGCTGTCAGGTCCAGTGTTCCAAATGTCAGTCTTGCTCAGGCCTGTGAGGCGCACCCAGGTAAGCCCTGCACCTGGAGGGTCAGTCTCTGTGTTTTGTAACTCTATTTTGCATACGCAGGAACTCCCACTCATAGAAGTCAACCTTGTAGGTCACATGGAGACAGAGGGTAGAAGAACCCAGATTGGAACCTGGCCTGCTCCAACTCTGAATCCCTGTGGTTTTTTGTCACTATGCAAATCTTTTCTGAGATGGGGGGGTGGCTCCTGAGGAATGTTCTCCTTGCCAAGTGCAGAAACTAAGTGATGGGCCACAAAGAAGGATGCTGCACCCAAACCTTGACTCCACAAGATAGCACCAAGTGTCTTTTTTAAAGAAATGATAAGTCAAAGCCACCAGGCCTGGAGCAAGCTGGAGGCCTGGGCTAGTACCCTTTGTTTTCTGCACTTGCTGGTCTGGACAATTCATTCCCTCAGGTTTGCTCTGAGGAATACTTTCCTAAATTCTTCTCCTTGCTCAGAGCAGAGTCATGTCCACAGAGAAGAAGCTCAGCCCACTGGCTGGCCTCATATTCGCAGCTGCCATTGTCCTGTGAACAACCAGCAATTAGAATGCTTGTGGAGGGCGTCTGACTCCTAGCAGGTGCTGGAGTCAGATGGGCCTTAATTACCCTCTCAGGTCAGCTAGAGGATGCTCGCTTTCCCCCTCCCTTGGTTTCACTACTATGGGACAGTGTGGTGTCAGCCAACCTAGCTAGTCAAGGTTGCCTGTTTAAAAATAAACACAAAAGAAAATATACTTGGTATCAACAATATAATTGTCATGGGCAACTATTTTGGATCATGTGAATTAAAACAAAACACCTTATGTCTAATCCAGTTATAATGCCTTCATTCATTTGTTCAGTCACTTACCTCTTTGTCTTGCTTGACACCTCCCTAACCAGGAGCTCCATTCCCAACCTCTGTTTATGGTTATATTAGTCAGACTTCTCATCTCTGTGACAAATTCCTAAGAGAAACAGTTTCAAAGAAGCAACAGTTCATTTAGTTCACAGTTTCAAAGGCTTCATTTTCACTGTGGGCCCGTGGTAAGGCTGACCATCACGGTGGAGTGGGCAGAATAGAGCAGTGCTGCTCCCCTCATGGTGGCCAGGAAGCAGAGAGCCAGACAGGAAGGGGCCAGGAACAAGATATCTTTCAAAGGCATGCCGTTGGTGATCCAGTTCCTCCACCCAGGCTCTGCCTCCTACCACCTCTCGACAATAACATCAAATTTTGTATCCATCCTGGCTTAATCCATTAACGAAGTCAGAGCCCCATGGTCCAATCGCCTCCCATGATCAGATCTACCAGCTGGGGACCAAGCCCTCAGCACCTGAGATTTGGGGATATACTTCATATCTAAACCATAACAAGGGCAGATTGATAAATAGTTCGTTAGTAGATGCTATATCTACCTGCTGCATCCCATGCCTGCTGGAAAACATGACCATGAACTGCAGTGCCTTCAAGCAGCAGTGATTTCTTCACTTACAGTCGGGCACCACCATTAGACATCATTCTCCCAGGCTGAAACTGAGGTGTGAACAGGGCCACACTCCCCTGAAGGCTTGGGGGGAGAATCCACTCTAGCCTTTTCCACCTTCTAGTAGCAGCAGCAATCTCACTTGTGGCAATCTTGCTTGTGGCAATCTCACTCCCATCCCTGCCTCCATGATAGTGTTGCCTCTTGTTCCATCTGTGACCAATGTCTGTCTGTCTCCCCACAAGAATACTTGTGATGACATGTGAGGTCCTTGGATAGTCCAGGATCACCTCCCATTTATAGATTTCTGATTTAATTATGTCTGTAAAGTCTTTGCTGTATCAGGTAACATTCCCAGGTATCAGGAATGAGGACTTGATACTCTTTGGGCTATTATTTAATCTCCTATACTTGCTACTACAGAATCAGTGAATTGTGACACCTACGTAATGGGATAAGATGCACTGTGTTTTCTCAATCATTAAGGTCTAGTGAAGCCAGTAGGAGGCAGCACACAGCTCTAACC